>NC_056728.1:1119034764-1119144764 GCF_019279795.1 Protopterus annectens
CCACATTTCTTTTACCACGTTGTAAGGACTAATACTGTCTTAAAAATGAGGTATTATTTAGCACGTTGACATCTTTCCTTAGCTGAGTCATTCACTGAAATATGAAGGAATATCATAATTTATATAACCTTAGTTCTAAAAAGTACTTTTCCCATTTTGTAAGTAGTAATACTGTTTTCAAAATGCAGTCTTATTCATCATGTTGATATGTTCCCTATCAAATTGACTTACAAAAAAAAAGACACAGAAAGGACACATGTAAAGAAAAAAAAGTAGGCTGAAGACTGCAACTCTACTAATGAAACCTGGACAGGTATGGGGTTCACTGGCATGTGAGGGCACCTGAAGTGTCCCATATTTGTGCTGGCTACCCACTCAGACTGCTGATACCAGCACTGTCTCATGATTTACTTCAGTGTCAGCTGTCTTCCTTACCTCTGCATTTTCCATTTCCATCTCTCCTTTCAGCAATGGACATAAGGAATCAAAGGGGGAACTAACCTAATGACTTTTGCCCTGACCTAAATACATTTACTTTATCTTAAGGGAGGGAGAGCGACAGGAGAGTCATTCACAAATAATATGAAACATAAACCACAATGGATACCTTTAACTGTATCTTACAATAAAAATAATGGGAAAAAAGAAAAGAATGAAATTTGGGGAGGCTTCTGCATGACTCCTCAATGACAAACTAAAATCTGGCATGTGCATTCAACAGTGTGATAATGACAGTTAGTAATGTGAATAGCAGTGACAGCTGCTGAGGGTTTTACCTGACAAGTGATAATGGCTCAGTCTTATATTGTAACTGCACACATTGTTAATTAATAATGTGATAATGACTTGCATATCATTACTGCAAGGTTCATCATGCACAGACAAAGGTGACAATTGCTGCACATAACCTGTTGAGCAGGGACATTCATTACATTCTTGGTGCAGGTGTAATGTAAGACTGAGTCATTGCCATCTGTTAGAGAAAGACCAGAGTAAATTAATAAAAGTAGTATGACACATATATTATTGAGCCTTTCCTCTCATGTAAATTCTACACATGACAGACAAAGCCATGAATATTGTCCAAAATATATGACTGCTCTGTACCATAATCAGGAGTGGCCCTAGGTCAAATGGTGCCCTAGGCAAAAGGGCTCCACGGCGCCCCCAACACATTACCTGGTGCCCCTATCCTGCTGTACCTACACCAAATAAATACTGGAAAAGTGCCCCTGCTAGACCGGCACCCTAGGCGGCCACCTAGTTGGCCTATGCCTAAGGCCGGCCATGACCATAATTAGTGTACAAGTAATAACATTTATCTCACTGACCATCCCACTGATTAGAATCAGGCACACAAATAACAAAGTCAGGAATATCTAAACTATCTGTTTGATCCATGTAAGAATTAGTCCAAAATAAAACTAACTTTTATCTCACTGAACCATCCATCCGATTAGAATTAGATGCGTAAGTGAGAAAGGCAGAAATATTGTCCCAAATATTTGGTTGATCAATGCTGCAATTAGTCTAAAATCAGTAATAACATGCTGTTGTCAATGGCTTGACTTTGACCCAGGGAACCCAGGTTCCAGAAGTAGCCAGGGCATCTCCTGGAGCTGGCTTGGAGAAGACAAGTGTGCCTATTCTGGAAAGGACGGCTGGTTCAGGTAGCATAGTGTCACAAACCCCATCAAAGTAGAGAATATAAGCACAGAAGTGACCTGGTATTTGCATTTCACTTGCAAATGCACAATTGCCTTTATTCATTATCTATCTGTCTCTATATCTATATCTCTACTTCCCCTAATGATCTCTTCTGCAGCCTGTTCATGTATGCAAAAGCACTCCCCTGACTACCAAATTAAACATTTCTCCCAACAATCCCTTCTGCACTCTAAGTATGCAGAAGCACTCCTCTGATCACCAAATAAAATATTTCCCCCAACAATCCCTTCTGCAATCTGTCTGGGTATGCACAAGCACTCCCCTGTCCACTAAGTGAGACATATCCAGTAACGATCCTTTCTGCAGTCCTTCCATGTATGCACATGGACTCCCATGAGCACAAACTAAAACAGTTCCACCAGTGATCCCTTCTGCAGTCTGTCAAGGGATGCACAAGCACTCTCCTGACCACTAACTGAAACATTTTCCCCAAAGATCCCATCTGCAGTCTATCTGGGAAAACATTTCCCTCACTGATCCTGTCTGTAGCCTGTCCAGGAGTGCACAAACATCCCACTGACAACCAAGTGAAACATTTCCTGAAACTATACTTTCTTCAGTCGGTCCAAGTGTGCATAAGCACTGTTCTGACCACCAACTGAACCATTCCCCCACCAATCTTGTCTGCAATCTGTCTAGGTGTGCAGAAACACCCCCTTGACTCCCAAATTAGCCCCTTTGCAGTATGTCCAGGTATGCACAAACACTCTGCTGACCACCAAGTTAAACATTTTTACCAAGGAGCCCTTCTGCAATCTCTCCAGGTATGCACAAGCACTCCCCTTACAATAAAATGAAACATTTTCCACCACACTCCCTTATGTAGTCTGTCCATTGTACACACAATCACTCCCATGACTACAAAATGAAACATTTCCTGTAAGGATCCTGTTTGCAGTGTGTCCAGGTATGCACAAGCACTCCCCTGACCACTAAATGAAACATTTCCCCCAGCGATCCCTGTCTGTCTAGTTTTGCATAATCATTGTCCTGACACCAAATTAACATTTCACACAGAGATCCCTTCTGCAGTTTGTCGAGGTGTTCACAATCACTCCCCTGACCACCAAATGAAGCATTTCCTCCAGTGATACCTTCAGCAGTTTGTTCAGCAATGCACAACCTCTCCCCTAACCAGCAAGTGAAACTTTTGTACAACAATCCCTTCAAATGTATGTCCAGGTATGCATAAGAACTCCCCTGAACACCAAATAAAACATTCCCTTCACTAACCCTTCAGTAGTCTTTTCGGGTATGCACAAGTACTCCACTGACCATTGAAATAAAAATTTCCCCCAGCAATCTTTTCTGCAGTCTGTCCATGTATGCATAAGTAATCCCCTGACCACCAAATGAAACATTTCTCCCAACAATCCCTTTTGCAGTCTGTCTAGCTATGCACAAGCACTCCTCTGATCACCAAATAAAACATTTCCCCCAATGATCTCATCTGCAGTCTGTCTAGGTATGCACAGGCACTTCCCTGACCCCCAAAGGAAACACGTCCGCCAGTGATCCAGTCTGCAGTCTGCCCAGGTAAGCACAGAAACTCCCAGACCACCAAATTAAACATTTCCCAGCAATCCCTTCTACAGTTCAGGTATGCACAAGCACTGCCCTGACCACACAATAAAACACTTTCCCCAATGGCCCCATTCTGTATTCTATCCATTGTACAAACAACCAGTCCCCTGAACACCAAATTAAACTTTCCCCTAATGATCATCTTTGCAGTCTGTTCACGTATGGACAAGCACCATCATCCATCTATCCTCAACGTCTTTTCCCATTTTGCACACGGGATTCGGGTGTCACTTCAATAGTGACAATCTTTAGACAAGGTTTACACCCCCTGACCACAAAATGAAACAATTATGCCAGCAATCCTGTATGCAGTCTGTCCAGGTATGCACAAGCACTCTCCTTAGCACAAAATGAGAGATCACCCCCATCAGTCTCTGCTGCTGTTTGTCCAGGTATGCACAAGCAGTCCCCTGACAACCAGCTGAAACATTTCCCCCAGCAACCCCTTCTACAGTTTGTCCAGGTATGCACCTGCACTCCCTTGATGACCACCTGAAACATTTCCCCAGAGATTCCTTCTGCAGTCTGTTTGGGAATGCAAAAGCACTCCCCAGACCACCAAGTGAAGCATTTCCTCCAGCAATCCTGTCTGTAGTCTGTCCAGGTGAGTAAAAGCACTCCACTAACAAACCACTGAAAAATTTCCACAAACAATCCCTTCTTCAGTCGATCCAAATGTGTACAAGCACTTCCCTGATAGCTAACTGAACCAGAAGCACTCTCCTAACCATCAAATGTAACATTTCCAGCAACAATCCCTTCTGTAGTCTGTAAATGTATGCACAAGCAGTCCACTGATCAGCAATTTTTTTTCCTGCAATGATCCCTTCTACAGTCTGCCTGTGTAGACACAGAACTCCCCTGACCACCAAATAAAATATTTCCTCCAATGATCCATTCTCAATCTGCCCACATATACACAAGCACTCCTCTGATCACCATAAAAAACATTTCCCTCAAAGATCATTGCAGCAGTCTGTCCATGTACACATCAGCACTCCCCTGACAACCAAATGAAACATTTGCCAACGAACCGTTCTGCAGTCCGTCCATGTATGCATAAACACTACATTGACCATCAAATCAAACATTTCCCTATTGATCTCATCTGCAGTCTGTCCATGTATGCACAATCATTCCTCTGAACAACAAATTAAGCCAGTGGTGAAGAGAATAAAAAAGCAAGCAAAGAATACAGTGTGGTAAATACAAAGCTCTTGATGTGCAAGACAGGTGCACAGCCATTCAGTTAGTGAGAAACTGAGAAGGCTTGACAGTTCTGACTAAATTTGGGATAGAGCTCTATGGTCATGCACTGCAAATATAAACTCTGCCCTGCACTGTTTTCAAGCAGAATTTGTACCGAGCACAATGAGACCTGGCATAATAATCTAGTAATAAGCAGAGTGGGCAGGTAGAGGGAGGGGTTATGTAGTACTTCAGGAGTTAGAAATTGTTAATGGGCTAGTCAATATGAGTTCTGACCTGCTGAGGGCACATAATGCAAACTTATTAGCTTTTTTGTAGCAGGTTAGACCAAGGCCTGCTGACCATTTCAGAGAACCTATAGAATATATAGGTTCATAGGTTCATAGGTAGGTACTAGGCTATTGGCCCTAGGGCATAATTAAGCCTAGCCATAAATTTTGTGCTATATCACTCCTCCCAGGTGGTTTAGTTACCTGTCCCCCTCCCAGGTGGTTTAGTTGCCTGCACTTCCTGTCGAGCAGGGCCATAGAAGTGATTCCTGGGGTGTATTTCCTGTTTCCCATCCACTCATCCAGATTTCTCTTGAAGAGTGCCGATGAGGAGCTCTGCCTCACATATATGGAGATCCTGTTCCAGAGCAAGGGGAGTCTCTGGGACATGAATCTGTCCCTCCCACACGTCCTGTTTTTTAATGATGTTAGGTTTATGTCCCTTGAGCATGTAACTCGGGTGGATTGGGTTTTCCTTAGGTGGAGCATTTCTAGCAATTCAGGGTTTGACATAGCCTTGTATGTCAGACAGAGATCACCTCTGAGCAGCCGGTACGCGACCGAGTACAGTCTGAGTTTTTTAGCCTCATGGCATAGGTTATCTGTTTAAGGCCCTTTATCCTCTTTGTGAGGTACTTTTGAGACCTCTCCAGCTGCTGCAGATGTCTTGCTAGGTACATCCCGAATGGGGCATTATATTCAATAATGGGTCTAATTAGTGATGAGTACAGGGGGATAATAACTTCCTTATTCCTTGATGCAAACCCCTCTGTGATAAGATGGGTCATGTAGAAGGATTTTCTAACCACTTTATTAATGTGGTTGTCAAAAGAGAGGTTACTGTCTACCTGAGTCCCTAGGTCCCTTATCACACTTTCTGTGATAAGTGGGCTGCCACCTATGTTGTAGTTCATAGGTACTTGTTTTTTCCCAAAGGGGATAACAATGCATTTTTTGGCATTTAGTTTGAGGTCATGGTTTTGGCACCACATATCTGTAAGACCCTTTTGAAGGATGTCAACGTCACTAGGATTCTCTATTATGGCTCCTAGTTTGCAGTCATCTGTGAACTTTGTTAGCCATAGTCCCTCCGTGTTTGCTTGTACTTCTGAGAAGTAGATACCAAACAGGAGGGTTCCCAGGACTGAGCCCTGTGGTACACCACTAGTCACAGGTTTGGAGTCTGATCTAGCATTTCCTATTCCTACTGAATGGGTTCTATCCATGAGCCAGTTTGCAACCCATCTTGTTACGTAGGGGTTGATATTTAGGTTGATGAGTTTGTCTATAATTCCCGAGTGGGGAATGGTATCGAAGGCCTTTGCAAGCTCAAGGTATGCTGTGTGAATCACCTTGCCCTCATCTATTGCTTTAGTGACCATTTTGAAGAAGTTAACCAGATTTAGGAGACATGACCTTCCCTTTACGAACCCAAACTGGGTGGGGTCCAGGGTTTGTAGGTTCCCAATGTCATTGTTTATGAGTTCCATGATGATGCACTCCATTGCCTTGCAGACAAGAATTGTCAGGCTGATGGGGCAGTAATTCCCAGTGTCAGTGGTTGCACCTCCTTTGTGGAGTGGTATGACTGTTGCCATGCACCACTCTATGGGCACATAGCCTGAGGTGAGGCTGTGGTTAAACAGGGTATTAAGGTGAGGGGTTAATTCATTTTGGAGCTCATATAGCACACAGCCTGGGATGCTGTCTGGTCCCATGGATGCTGTGTTTCTTGCCTTGGTGAGAGCTGTTTTCACCTGAGTGTCTGTGATTTAAGGGGCAGCACAATCTTCTGGTATGGATATGAGCCCTTTGAGGGGAGAGGGTGAGCTGAAATTTGCACTGAACCTATCTGCCAATATATTGGTGATATCAGTTGGTTCCGTAAATTTTGAGCCGATATGCTGTAGTCTGGAGCAGTCTGAGAGTTGCTATTGAGGTTTTTGACATAGCTAAAAAATGCTTTGTGATTGTCTTTGGTGTCTGTTGCGATTTTTCTTACAAAGCTCACCTTAGAGTTTTTTATGAGGGTTCTTAGTTTTTTGCTAAGGTTTGTCAGGAAGCCCCTCCATTCCTGGGTTTTTATTTTTTATTTTTGCAGTAATTTCTTCCTTCTATTATAGAGCTTGTTTATGGCTGGGGTCCACCAAACTGGTTTCCTCTTTTTGGAGGAGTGGGTCTTGGTCTTGTTCGGGATAGCACGGTCCATGTATTCATGTAGGTGCTTGTAGAGTGCTTTTGTGTAGGATATAGCAGATTTAGTCACATTGACATCCTGCGTGGGAGTAACGACTTTTGCCACCTCTGTCTTGAGTAGCATAAAGTTCACTTTGGAGAAGTTTTTCACCATGGTTTCTTTTGCGACGGGGGATGAAGGTGGTATGTGGGTATCTAGGGTGATGAGTTTGTGGTCTGATCTGACCAATGAGGAATTTACCACAGGTGTGGCGCATTTGTCCCCCATGTTGGTGATGACCAGGTCCAGTATATTTTTACCTCTTATGGGGGTGTTTACAAGCTGGTCCAAAGCATTGGAGTTAATGTACTCAAGGAAGCGCTGAGTAAAGGAATTAGTACTTTCATAGCTTTCCCAATTGATGTTTGGGTAATTGAATTCACCTAGTATAAGGGTGTTTGGTTGGCCTTTCAAGTTTTCCAGTACCTCGAGGAAAGCAGAGTAAATGTCCTGGGGCAGGGATGGTGATCTGCAACAAGCTACAATCTGAATTGCAGTTTTGCCCAATGTTAGTTGCACTTGGATTATCTCCAAGGCATCATACTTTGCAACTAGTCTGGAATTGTGGTTATCCCTGATGAATACGGATAAGCCTCCTCCATTTGTATTTCGGTCCGGGTTTTGCGGCCGAAATGTGTGGTATGAGTTGTAACCTGGAATTGCTGGGGTGCTCTCTTGAGCCTTGAACCAGGTCTCCATTACTGCACAAATATCGATGTTGTCCATATTGAGGAGTGCCTCGAAAGTGTGCATTTTGAGGTTTAAACTCCTAGCGTTTAGCAGCATGACCCTCAGTTTATTGCTAGTACTTGTTACAGTGGTAGATTTGTTTTTTGAGCCGTGCCTAAAAAAGGCACTATGGGGGTAGCAAGAGCCTTAGCCAGTATCCTGAATCCCAGGTGTGACAGGTGCAAGCTGTCTCTGGCAAAGCATGTCATCCCAGGCAGACAGATACTGGATCCCCTTTGAATGACACCAAAAACTTAGCCAATTGTTGAAATTTATCATTTTCTCTTTTTACTGTGGTATCATATTTGGTGAGGGTAAGACACTACTCAGGGCTAGGGTCATACCTGCCTTGATTACATAATCAGAGAGCTCTTCTATGTCCCTTTTCATGTAGTCCAGGGAGGTACATCTCAGGTCATTCACACCAACATGGACAATGACAGAGTAGTATTTGTACTTGTGGAGTGTCCTGAGTGCATGGGCAATGTGGCGGATTCTGGCACCTGACAAGCAACTGACAGTGACCTTCTCCTTATCTAGCCTGGTGAGAGGGATATCGGTGTGTCTGACTATGGAGTCACCTATTGCAAGTGTTTTAGGTATGATGTTTTGCCTTATGGGCTGTGGTTGTGTGGCACACTGATTTTTGTGGTTACGTGATGATTGTGGTGTGTTTGTGGGTGTAGGTTGCTTGCATGTCTGCTTTGAAGGTCTCTGTTGTTTCTGCAGATTTTTATTTAAATCCTCTGAATATGTCTTTATGTATCTATCTGTGGGGTTCGCATTTGGATGTATGGTGGGTCTATTTGTAGTAGGTGGTGTGCTGCAGGTTCATACGTTCATAGGTAGGTACTAGGCTATCTGCCCAAGGGCATTTATAAGCCTAGCCAGAGTGTGTCGGCTTTCGCTGCCCCATTGATTAATTAACTGATCCTCTGTCAAGCAGAGCCAATGAAGTGATCCCAGGGGTGTATTTTCTGTTACCCATCCACTCGTGAAGGTTTCTCTTGAAGAGTGCTAGTGAGGAGCTAACCTTCTCCTCTTGACTGTCAATTCCAGTCATGACTGGAGAGAGCTTTGCTTCAAGTTTAGCTATGTAAGTGCATTTCTCACACATTTTGGTGCCTTGTGGTAGGAGGAGAGGGTTGTCTGTGTACATGAGGCAGTTGTGACATTGCCTCAGGATGCCCAAATTCATCAGGTGCACAGGAGAATACACTGGGAGCTGGCTCTTGGACATGCCTGAATGGGTTAAGGAACTTGTTTTTTGGGGAGAGTAATTTGACTGTTCTCTACAGGCAACTGTTGGGGATCTAGTATTATAGCGTATATAGTGCTTCTGACTCTTTTTGCGCCAAGTGCTAGTCTAAAAGTACTTATTTCAGTGCTAAAACTGGAAGAACTGGCTAGTACCAAGGGAAAAACTGAAGAGCAGACTCAGTGGAGCCGAGGATAGTTTAACCCTAGCTAACTGCCGCTGTGCGATGCGTAAAACCACGCAAATGGGGTTTTTATATTACAAAGATTAAAGAGATAGAATTTAGCCCAAAATGGCCAATAAAACTACAGTTTCTGGGCAGAAACAACTCCTCCAAGGACAGGTAGGCTGTTCAGAGCTCCTTACTCTCACTGGTGAACAAAAAAACTTCCTTTCTGCCCAAGTAAGGTATGGCCAACACAGAGAAATACAGTCCAGGTATCAGCAGGTATCTGAAACTAAATTTTTCTAGCTTAGTAAGGTGGGAAAATAGCAATTTTTTTTTTCAGGAAAAACAGTAGAAACAGGTAACAAACAACTTTTACAGTGCAGTAATGGCTGTCACACTTGAGTTGGAAGCCAGAGGCAATTAAATAATACAATTTACAGCAAAAACAACTTTAAAAAAGTGCGGGCACAAGTAAATGCAATTTTCAGTATAAAATGAGCATTTTGAGAAGCAATAAACACCAGAAAACGAGCGTTTAGGCAGTAATAGCAGTAAACAGCAAGAAAAAACAAAAAAAAGTACTTAAACACTCCAAAGTCTCTCCTTTTGTCTTTCCGGCATTTTTAGGTCTCTGCAGGACACCTGGGCAGGATCTGCTGAGCTTATACAGACTCAAAAACTGCGCAAATGCATTTTTTTATATCAGAAAGATTAAAGAGAGAATTTAGCCCAAAATGGCCAATAAAACTACAGTTTCTGGGCAGAAACCACTCCTCCAAGGACAGGTAGGCTGTTCAGAGCTCCCCAGTCTCACTGGTGAACAAAGAAACTTCCTTTTTGCCCAACTAAGGTATGGCCAACACAGAAGCTCAAACACAGTCCAAGTATCAGCAGGTATCTGAAACTGTAATAGTAATCCTCCGAAACTAGCAAAGCAAGAACGGCACAGCTTTCCTGAAGTGTGCAAGTGTACAAGCAGGCGGCTCTCCAGTGATGTCACATGTATCAGCAAATCGGCAGGGGAATGGACACTACAAATCATTCAGGTGTGTGTTTACAGAAAAACAAATTAGAAGTTCAGTTTGAAAGCATTCCCTAAACTTATTACAAAGTCCATATACAACTTGCAATTAACAAACCCAACCGTTAAAACTGCACTTCAGCAAGCAAAGAAGTAACGGTCAAAAAACAGTGCAATTTCAGTATGAGGAACACCATTAGCAAAGAATAAAAAAAAAAAAAAAAAAAAAAAAACATGTACGCCACAGTTTGTTTGCTCCTGTTGCTTTAAAGTTCCACATGAATTTAATTTCAGTTTCACTGCCCCACCTCCTCCACTCAGTGAAGACCTGCCTGGCTATGTCTGTTTCTCAGCAAAGGTGAACAACACTTCACTACCTTGTATCAGTGCAACACCTGCTAAAGCTAAGCAACCAGGACAGTTCTCTCAGATTCTAAGCTAAATGCTAATACTTGTAAGTGGAATTCGTGATTTTTTGCTGCTGCCAGGGATCACTATCAGTCCTCACATACACACACTTTAATAAAAATTAAATACGAAGCATGGATTTGGCGGTAATAATTTCCGATCTCCTGACATTATTGCATTTCTGGTGTGTGAATGCATGTGCATGTGTGGCAGGGAGGATTATGTGCATAAAGGACAGGAATGAAGGGATGCATATTCAGTTCAGAAGCAACAAAGGGGAAAAAAATTAAAAATCATGTTTAAATTGTAACTAAATTATCGATGCCTGTGAATGAAGTCTAATATGCAATATTGGACCATGAGAATTTTTTAACGGAAACTGCTGCCAGTGGGCCATTGTAGAATAGTTTGACATTATTTTGCTGTTTTCCATGCAATAGCAAAATCAATTACCCTTATTAAGTTTCTCAGGATAGGGTCCAGCTCTTTATGACCCTGAAATTGGTAAATAGGCTACTGAAAATGTATGGCTGGCTAGGCTGATTATTTTTTATGTGCAGCTGAGGGCATACACAGTTTAGTTGTGGAAGGACACAAAAGCTGCAGCAGACAAAAAAATGCGTATTTACAATGTTAGTCATCTTTTGGAGTTCAAATGACCATTTTCAATGTGTCCCCATAAAGCATAAGGCACAAAATTAATTTAAATAGTTCTAGAGAAAGTACAGGCAAGGCAGGCGCAGAATGGTTAGATGGTGGTTCTGAAATTCAGAACGGAGACATTGTATTATGTATAACGGAATGGTTATGGAATATCTCAAACTCAGAGTGTACACTGCATTATACAAAGCCCCCGTATTTAAAAATAAGGTAGTCATGCTTAAATGGCCACCAAGTGTTTAGTCTGCAGCTACACTGAAGTGCGCTGAGACAGACAGTTTTTATAAATGTATTCTGTTAGAATTGGCTTTTAAACTGCTACCCCCAACCATTTAGTGTCCCAAAGTAAGTATTTATTCACCCTGCCGAACGATGTAGAGGGACTTGTCCGCTGTTACACATTACAAGCAGTAATCAAGAATAAGAGTGAGGCCTTGCAAGCGAGAAATGCGTATTTAACTAAACAGCTGACAGGCCTTCTGGGTTTGTCTGAGGGATGAGCATGGTCTGTTTTTACTGAGTAACTAAATGGAATTGAGTTTATCAAATGATCGCATGAAATGCAAATGCGTTCCACCCCAGATCCGATTAATTTTTGTAACTGTAATGGGTAGAATGAAAAAGGAATAGTGTTTAACTGCACGATTGTTAGCTTACCTGAAGAAAGAAATAAAAAGCAGTTCTTTAATCCGCAAACTCCTGGTAGCAACTGCCAGACCGATGTGCCTCTATAACATCCTCTCTCGATCCGTGAGTACCCAAATAAAATAGAGGGCTCCAGTAGCAGGTAAAATCTCCAAATATTAGCAAAACAAAATGAAATACCTGCTGCTGGACTCTATTTATTTGGGGAAAACAATAGAAAATTAGGTTAGGGGTGGAGGTGTTATGCAAGTGGTGGCTTGGATTGCAAGAATCTGATTAGCTGCCACCATTTGCTTTATCAAAACCTTTTTAACTGGATTTTCAACTAAAAGTTGAATGTGACCTTGATGTAAAAACTGAATTGTAACTATATAAGGTAAATTACAAGTTCAGTTACGATTTCAGCATGTTTTACATTAAGCTCATCTGCAATTCAGCACTAGTTTCTTGCGCTTGTGGAAGGCATCTGGGGGGTAACAGCTGCATTTCCTGTCTTCTCATGGCGTGCTCGGATGTAAGCACAGAGGCGCCATGAGAAGGTACTCAGGATTAACGAGTTAATAAAGTACAAGTTAGTAGGTAATCTGAAAACAAACCATATTATGTCACAAGTCTCAACTGCCAACATGTTTGGCTTTCTTTTTTGCCCATGCTAAAAGACACAAGGGATAAAAGAGTTGTCACACACAGGTATAGGCAAGCTATAGAAATCAGAGCAAAACTATACTCTCACACATATGTGCATGTTTACAGAAGCCCAGAAATGTGCCTACAGCTATACAGTTAAACTACACCTCCATGAGTACATGCAAGACAGCAGAAGACAAGGAGAAGAAAGCAGAATGAAAGAAGCATGATGTCCCCATCACACCTAAACAGTTGTGCCATAATCCATAATATGCAGAAGTGTCACGACAGCAGTACAAGCGGCAGTCACAACACAGAGCCAGCCCCTCCGCTATGTCTTGGTAGCTGTCAGGGGAACTAAACTTTATTTTGAGCATGGTTCAGAACAAAAGAAAAAACTACAGTTAAACTTTGAAATTAACACCATAAGACTGATACTGAAAAAAATGAAACCTTCTTCCTTAGCAGCTGACCAACTCCCCAGTGAGTACCTCAAATTTTCAGCTGATGCCATAGCTCTGTCTATCTCCATTCTGGTAAACAGGTCTATAGCAGAACATTATGTCCCAGAATTATGGACAATTTCCTATATCACCCATCTACATAAAGGAGGATAATCAACAGAATTAAACAACTACCCCTATGTCAAAATTCTGGAAAAATGTATGCATGCTCATTTACTACAATACCTGCTATCTCCCAACCTTATCTCTCCCTCCCAACATGGTTTCAGACCACCACAGCCCTAATTAATTTATCTAACACCATCAACCAACTCAGAAATTCAAACCAGCAAGTTGCATCACTCTTCCTAGACATATCAAAAGTGTTTGACACTGTCTCCCATCAGAAACTCCTTAACACTCTTGTCTCACTAAACCTATCAAAACCTCCCTCTGTTGGCTCCTAAGCAACCTTTCTGAGAGACAACAAGTAGCATGATGGAAATCCGAACTCTCACCACTTCTGCCTGTCTCAGTTGGAGTCCCCCAAGGATCCATACTAGGGTCCCTTCTTTTCACCATCTTCTCTAATGATCTAGCCTCATCCACAACACACATTAAAGTAGTTCAATATGCGGATGATTCAGCTTTAATCTGCTCAGCAGATACCTTACCAGACCTCCAAATAGTAGTCGAACAAGCTTTGAATGATATCGAAACATATCTAAATAAATCACAACTAATCCTGAACCCCCAAAAGACACATTTAATGCTATTTACCAGTAGCAAACAATCACCTACCACCTCTCCTTTCACCATTCTCTCAGCAAACAACACAATCATCCAACCAGTTGAGCATACAAGGTTTGGCGTGACTATCGACAACAAACTAGGATTTGACCAACACACAGCCATCACAATTAAGAAAGTTCATGTCAAACTTGGATCTCTGTACAGAAGCAAGTCATTCCTCACTGACAATATCAGACTAGCCATATTCAGAACCTTACTCCTCTCTATACTCCTTTATGCTTTCCCCTGTTTACCAACTTAAAACATCATACTTATCCAAATTGGAAACTTGCTACAGCAAAACAGCCCACATCGCAGCCAACCTTCCCCCACAAAACTCACCATTGTATTGCTCTACATAAATCAAATTCACTCGAGTTACCTAACCTTCTCCATCGCTACCAACTTAAATTCACACACAATATCATCTTCCATCCTGACAGTTGCCCATCTCTCGAGGAACTTGTTGTTCCTTACTCATGCCCACGAAGTCTAAGATCTGCAGACAGAAACTTTCTCACAGTAAACAAAGATAACAACACTCATGGTGAAGCCCTATTCTCAAATCAACTAGCCAAATTATGTAACTCTCTACCCCACACCCTCCAAAACACACCTGAATCTACCAATTTCAAACAACTACTATTTGAACATCTATCCAAGAACTGGCATTGCTCCTGTGCGAAACCTGACTGACAAGATACATATAACTCTGTCAACACACTGTCCACTCCTTTCCCCATTTTGTCCCTCTCCTTAGTGTTATTACTGCACACACACACACACACACACACACACACACACACACACACACACACACACACACACACAAAATAAATAAATAAATAAATATATATATATAGTACAAATAGGAAGCCTCCCACTAAAGATCTGTGTAGTAGGAAAACTCCAATAAATATACTGCATACTGCCAACATCTGTACAGTTGATCAGTATGTACCTGCGATATTGGACAGGAAAGGCACTCATCCATGTTAAAGATGTACTAATTGTAGATATATATCTACACACAATGTCTTTATTCATCCACACCAGAATAGGAGATATGTCTTTGACTTTTATGCTGACTGTACAACTGAACGCATTGTCTATTTGGCTACATGTGATTCTAGTGACTCTTTTTATGTGGGTAAAACCACTAGGCAACTAAAGGAAAGAGTATCTAAGCATGTAAAAAATATTAGACTGGGGGACTTGAAAAATACCCTATACAGACGTATTCAAGACAATATGGGACGTAGTTTTTATTTTAGGGGTATACAAATTGTTACAGTGAATACAAGAGGAGGGGACATTGATAATATTATTGAGAGAGGCGAGATGGCATGGATTGAAAGGTTGCAAGCTCACAGACTTCCGGGACTCAATACTAATTTTCCATTGAAGCCAGCTTTAAAAGGAAGGAGGCCAAGGAGAAGGTTTTAATTGGTTATATCGTTTTAAGCAAAGGAAGGTGTTGGCCGTATGCAGTACATTGATTGGTTGAGTTTTTGTATTTAAATTGTTTTATTAGTGTTGTATGTCAGTGGATCTGATGAAGGATCAAGTGATCTGAAAGCACTTATCCTTTTATTAAAGCAGCTTTTTATATGTTTGGCTACTTGTAATATTTTCTGTGACTGACGTACTGGCATTATCCTGGCTGTGGTGGCTGTGTTGGCTTTTATATTTGTTCATAACTATTATTTAATATGTACACAGTACTAATTTTATTTTTCTCACAGTGATCTTTACTGAAATGCTTATGTGTTTTTCTTTTTGAATCTGTATCTACTAGACAACTGTATTGAACATAGCTCTCAACCTTCCATCTCCAGAATGAGGAACACTAGCCTTCATAATGTGGAACAAATGGACAAAATGTGAAACACATACTAATGGCTTACTAATAACTTCAACTAGGAAGGTCATAGGATGGTTAAAATGTGTCTTTTTTTTACTTATAAAGAAGAGTTTTTAATGAATTAATATGATTAATTTCTGTTTACCATGGATTTCACTTAAAAAATTCCTAACACTGAAATTTTGACGGAGCCTTTCAATGTGGAATTTCAAGGAACTTGAACTTTTTAAGACCCCAAATGAGGTGCATTCCTCGTAATGAGGTACACTTGAGAGGTATGGTATTGAATACTTCTTTGTATAGACTAACTAGATGATGTGTATTCTGCATCTTACAATATGCATACTATTGTACTATCTAATTATTATTCTTATTTTTCTGTGGAGCTTTTCTCCCCCGGGCTCCCCTGAAAATAGGCTCCTGGCCCAGTCGGACTTTCCCGGCAAACAAATGTAAATAAATATAAAATAAAAACAAGCGGTTCGGGCACACCAAAACTAGCTCACTGACACAATAATTTATTAATATACCAAGTCAACACAAGCGCTTTTGCCCTGCTACAATGCAGGGCTTTATCAAGTGAATAAAAACAAGAACAACCACAATCATTTAAAACCCTATTCCTTAAAAAGGCGCCAAACTATCTTAAAGATACATAAACTAAAAAAAAATGTATAATTAGCAATGAAGTCAAATCAAGTCATATTCACATAGTTCCACATAATTTAGGTAAAATCTTGTAGAAACAACAAAATAAGAAGCAGTGTAAAGAACAATGTAAAACCAGTGCTTTTGTGAAAATATACACTCACAATATATCTCAGCTCTACAGTTTACTAGCTTTCTTTATAAGGTATGGCTTAATAGAAATCTGATCATTCAAAGCTTGGGGGGTCATGGCATTCAATTTGACCTGCCAATTTGGGATATCAGCTATGTGCTACTATGTCCCTTGACACCTATGCCAATGATGACAGCTATGACCAAGTCCAACCTCCCTCCTGTGAAGTGTATTTAGAAATGTCTTACGACAATGTGTGTCTTGATATGCAGAGCTCAGCATAGCCTTTATCCAACACTACTTGTGTCATGTTTGTTCTGTGTGGTACCACAATGTCACTGTGTGCTTGTCATGGGCCCATGGAGCTGGACCAGATGCCACAGCCTCATTTGTGCTGCTGTGTACTGTTGCTGTCTGTGTACATGCATGTGTGCTGCTGCTGCATGTCTGTCAAACACATTGTCATTGCTGGATGATATTAGTGTGTTAGATGGAACAGGAATGGCAGCAGCAGGTCCAGAGGTTTTTTGGACAGATGGCTAGTCTGCATGCCTTCGAGTTATCAAGTTATGTAATGTGCCATATGCTACAAATGTCTTCCAAGTGGTGGCAAGGGCATGCTGTAGAGCTCCCCCAGATATTTGTGATGTTCCTGTTTATTCCTGTGGCAGCAGCTGTAAGTTAAGAGCTACAATGTAGGCAAGCCTGGGTTCTAATGCAGCAAAGTCCAAAGTTTGTGGGAGGTTGGTATAATGTTTTCAAGTGAAAAAGCCCTGCATTGTGTCAGGGTGAAAGCACTTGTGGTTGGATTTTATAATAAACGTTATTAACGGCCGAATTCAGCATGCATAGACCATTTCTTTTTCTTCTAGTGACTGGTTATCTACGGTCTGTTTTATTTATTTTTGTGTTAAATACATAAGTAATGTATTGTCAAGGTACCTCAAATATGTCTCAACCATAGAAAAGAGGGGGGAACTGAAAACTCTTGTAGTTTCCCAATACCAAAGAATCATATTGGTGAAAACAGGGGCTGAGGCTGCCCCCATCACAACACCTCTGTGCTGCTGTAGGGGAGCACCCTAAATTTGTGTATAAGAACTGTAAAAATTTGAAGGCAATTTTGGAAAAGAGCAAGGACTTGCCTGGGATTTCTAATAGAAATGTAGGCATGAAATGTGGTGCCTGCAAGCTGTTTAGGTTTATACTGAAGGGCACACACTTTTTGGTTCCTGGTTTCCCTAATTTGATTTCTGTAAATGGGAGCTATAGTTGTAATACAGACGGGGTGGTGTACATTGCCTTTTGTTTCTCCTGTGCTGCCTTTTATATTGGTAAGATGGTGGGACCACTAAACAACAGGATCTAGCAGCATAACTATGCAATTGGTAAAGCAAACAGGGTTAATGCCTTGTATAGGCACTCAGTGTAATGTAGAGATTTTAAAAAGTTTGCCTTCAATGTATTGGATAAAGTTACCAATTTAATGGGGAAGACTGGGGACTTATATTAGAACTGAGGAAATTGTATAGGCAGTTGCTGCTTAATGCTTGCACCCCCCCCCCCCGGGGGGATCAGACCTCTCAACAGTACTGAATTCCTTGGTATTTACCAGTTCTAAGGCCAAAATAATGGGGTGCCACAAATTTCCAAGTGGCCCTTTAATTCCCAATTATTTAATTTATTTTTTTTTACAATTTAAGTTGTAGCTTACGTCATCATGTGCAGGGGCATACGTGATGAAATCAGCTTTATGAGGCAGTGCCTGTGCCTGTGACTGGGTTGGGCAAGAGTTTCCTTGCTGTAAATTTTTATCGGAATCAGACTGCCTGTTTGCTTGACTTTACCCCAGCTGTTAGAGACAGACGAGATGGCATATTTTGAGCAGTGGCATCACTATTTATTTGGCTGGAGCCACCTGGTCTGTTTCTTGGGGGTATAATTTCTAGCTGGATTGAAGTATATGGTGCACAGAAGTTAGAAAATAGCAGCAAAACCCCGTCCCCCACCTAAAACCAGCAAAACCAGGCAAAGAAGGAGCATTATCATCAAGTTGTAAATTAAAATAAAATGTGTAGCTGTTTGCTGAATTTTTACTGTAAGAGCTACAGAATAGTTTTATGGTCCTGTTCGTTGTTAGGGAAGAAATTTTAATAAGCAAAATAAATACTGATTACTGAATCATTCAACAGTTTGTGGCTAGTCTCATCTGCTAATCTCTAGAGAAAGTCTGTAGTTTCTTAAAAATTTATTCTTACCTATTTTATCTTTTATCTGAAAGTGTTATCTGAAACTGTTATTCATGCATATTTTAAATATTTATACAGAGAAATACACATAGTTTAAAAAAAACCTCTTAGGTGTCATTTAAACTGAGCCAGATTGGGCCTCTTGTCTACTGGTGGCTTGCTTGTGTGAGATTATTTTGCCATTACTTTGGGTATATTATTTTATTCTGAACTTGACAAGCTTTCTGTGCATTGTGGGTCTGCCAGCACTGTTTTAGCAGGTCTAGGGTTCCTGCAGGCACTTTATGAGAAACTGATTATAGTGAACACTACAGTCCTGTGTCACTTAGCAGTATCACCTGTACAGCTTGCTAGATGTCTTTATATTTTTGCAAAACAGCAGCGAACAATAACCCATTCAAGTCATCTTAATATAGGACCAAGTACTTCATTCTGCATGCAGCAGTAGGCAGTACAGGGCTGAGACCTTTGATGGATATTATATTTGTGCAAGGAGTTCTCTTTTTTTTCAGATTAATGCAGTGCAGACTGCAGCCGAGAATGAGGGGATTTACCAGTTCTCTCGTGTATCGGACCAACTGGACTTGGGAAGATGCTAACATCCTGTAACATGCAACAGGCAATTGCAGATGGGTAGATATGTTAAGAACTTTTCTAATAAACAGTGCAGGCACTTGATGTTTAAGTTTGAATGTGTGTATTTGAAATGTCAAATGGTACAATAGCATCCAGAGTAAGAACCAAGCTGCGTACATTTTCTCACTAGGATGTTATGCAGTGAAAGGGATGCTTTGGTGAAAGAAGTGATGTGTTGACTCACTGACTGCTATCCAGCCTGTCCATCCCTGTAGATTATTTATATGTGGTTAGTTACTGTTTCTAGCTTAGTCTGCATTTGAAAGAGAGCCATACCTCTTTATCTCACACAGCAAGAAATCTGGACAAAGCCAAAAAATAATGATGGGACAAAGGGCCAAAATGGGGACAGATTTTAAATATTGCTCCTGTAAACTCAGATAGTTGCTAGAATAACAGGTTTTGCATTATTATGTATATTTTGAGGTATATGAAGTCTGAAATTCAAATTTCTGCACTTATTATTATTTAGTGACTTCAATCTTCATGTTGGTATCCCACAGTTCCATTGTAGCGGGTGGGATTACATGATTATATATACAAATTTTATGTGAATCAGGATCCCGATTTTTGGCCAGTTGTACCTACTTTTCATGGGCCTTTGTCCAGATTTTTGATGTTTCTAGGTTGAGAGGTATGCTGGGAATTAATGATTTAATTTCGATTAAGCCTATTCTAAAAATTAAAGCTGCCAGAGTATGATGTTTTTACTTATGTATTTGTTGTATGTACTAGTTACATGTGGTTTTAATATTTACATTATTCTTCATGTTTTCATGATTTTTTACATGTATTTTTTATATTGCTGTGTGTTTTTATATGGTGTATTTCTTTAAAAGCCATATATGTGTTGGCACCTTTAAGGCTTTTTAAATGAATGGAACCAATGGTTACAATGTTTCTAATGAAATTCCAGTGTTGAAGGAATGAAAACGCTCAAACATTTAATTAAAAGATCCTGACCTGGCTACTGGTACTGACATTTTTTTTTTATTTTTATTGTTACATAGTAGAGATATTCATGTGGTACAGAAAACGGCTGAAGTCGTTAACAATAACTGTATGACATAGTGCTTTACTTTTTGTAGACTGATTTATAACACTGCATTGTGATCTGCTGCAGTGACAGACACACACACACACACACACACACACACACACACACACACACACACACACACACACACACACACACACACACACACACATATTGACATACAGTTTTAGACTTTCTATACGGCTTTACATTATATGGTCAGAGAAGTTTATTGATATCATTACATTCATGTCATGCCCATCACAGCACAAGATGTCATGCATGGGATTGTGTAAGAAGATGTTCTTTTGCTGCATTGCTTGGTTATATTATAGCATGTATGGTGCACACGTGCCCAGAAATGTGGTTTGTACTATCAATATATGCATATATGTAGACAAAACAGTATATACACTTATCATGTTTACAGATGTAATGCATAATTACACTGCACAATAAACAGGTGTGAAAACAGTACAGTTAAATGAGTCATTATTAAACAAATGCATGTTCATTGGTGTCAGTGACACACACACAGGCCTGGACAAATAGACACGCGCGTGCGCACACATATACACACACACACACACACACACACACACACACACACACACACACACACACACACACACACACACACACACACACACACACACACACACGCACACACACAAACAAACATTTCTGTAGAGGTGATGCATAAAATTAAGGATACAGATGTATGGAATGTAATTTGATGGAATGATACAGCATCAAGACACTGTTGCACAGCTTGAGTGAATCTGTTCTGGATGTTGCACCAAAGGTAATTTTATTTCAAATACATCTTTGAATTTCCAACACATTAGTTGAGTTGTAAAGGAAGCAAACACCCATACATGTGGTAATGTTTGTAGGTGTTGCACATATGATCTCTTCAGAATGTCGTGGCCCTGACAATTGGTTTGCTTTTGGACTTTTGGGCTGATGTAAGATGACTGATACATAAAACAGAATTCAACAAAGCTTCACATCATTGGAAAATCCCATCCTCATGGATGACCTCTGGTGACATTATGCATTACTAATAGTTGGTATCAAGATTTACAAAGTACTGACCCTTGTGTCCACTCTTTAGGCTGCCCTTGGTGCTACTGTACAGTAGCATGGCAGAAAGCTTCTGGTCATGTGGGACAGGATGAAGTGTAAGGCCTGGCAGTAAAGGCTGTTTACACACTTGGGTTGTATCAGTATAGGACTTTATCCCTGAGGAGGGATTCCTCATCTCTCTCTCTATCTCTCTCTCTCTCTCTCAGTAGCAGAATATGCTTGCTGTTCCCTATTGCTGGTACAGAAGTCAGTGTGGCCAGGTTGTTTCATATGCAGGCTACACAAAACATAAAAGTATAATATTGTGTATTACAGGATTTGAGGTTTATGCATTCCAGTGTGCATATCATTCTGTTATCCATAGGTGATTCACAACATGAGGAATGGTCACAAATTGTGTGCACCAGCTGCATCCAGGACAGTATTTCTGGACCATGGCTTAGTTTCCAGATGGCACAGTACTCATCCTGCATGGGACCATCACCACCTCTCCCATTACCAGAAGTCTCAGCTGAAAACTAATGACATCTGTCATAGCTTCTTCTCATTTTCCTGCTGACTAATCGAACAGCTGTTAGGCCATGGGTTCACTGCCTGTGTATTAGCTGCTGAAGATACATCTGTTACTCACTTTTAAATAAAGATGTCCATTATTTATTTATCTATTTGACATTTGTTTACCAAGTTAGTCTGACTGGGTACACAGCCCTTTTTCAGCAGAGGCCTGAGGAGAAAAGCTCCAAAACAAGAAGAAAACAGACCACGATGACTACAAGAGTAGTATGCAAACTCCTAGCAACAATAAATTCTAAGGTATGGCAATACTGAAACAGACTTTTAGACAAAACTTAAATAGTTTCATATATACAGAGAGTATGGATGCAGTTAACAGTTAGTAAATAATTAGATTGGCATAAGAAATATATTTAATGTATGACATATTACTGTTCTTATTAGATATTTAGCTAGGTTGTCTGCAAGAGGATAGATCAGGAAATAGGGGTAAGGTTGCCAAAAATATAGTATTAACTCATTCACTCCGGAGCAGCTCTTTTGAGTGTGCACCTTTAACCCCTAGTGGGAGTGGCTTAAGCCTTTAAAAACTAAGTTATCACCTTAGAGTTCTAGAAAACTCTCATTAAAAGAGGTCAAATATCAATAGAGTTGTGTTTGCCATCACATATGGCTCAAGACAAAATATCCTGGTACCTTGTAAGTAACATGGTTTTGGAATTATTAATGCAAATATGAACAATCCATATTTGACGCCTAAAGGAGCAGTAGGGGTTAACTGCAGAAGACGCCTAGATAGGGGAAGAGAAGATGAGGAGAGATAGGTCAGGTTGCAGTGAGACACGGGCAAGACCATGTTTCGATCATGTAATATTTTAACATTTTTTTGAAACAGAAACTACTAATGGTGACTCTTAGATCTGGGGGAAGTTTATTCCAGGTATTAGCAACATATACTGATAGTAGATAGATGTCAGTGTTCTCCAAAATCGAAATTACACTGTTTACTCAGTGCAACCTCCACATTCTCATTTCAAAAATCTGTCTTTATGCTCTTAGCCTGCACATGGGCCACTTAATAGGAAATGGAGTACTTAAAGTTGTAATGAACTGCATTTTAAATTGGTAAAATTTCACTCTCTGATATTTGTTACACATGTGGGTTTCATTAGTAAAATGGACAGGTCTAATAAGCCCATGAATGACATCCTAGTCAGCAATGTGATCACCTTGTTAACAAGCTAATAAATACAATAAAAATACAAACCAGTACTGTTTGTAGCACATCATGTAATGTGTACTACGCAAAACTATACTTTGGATTTGCTTAGTTGCCATAGTTAAGTGTTCAGAACACAGAGTAAGAAGTTAAACAATGGCATATGTCTAATGCACTGCTGTCAGGTAGTTCCTTGCTAGCAGCTATTCACAATAACGCCACTCCCACATAGCCATTTGGTTAATTGCCCCAGGTGTGGGGAAGCAGGAGTAAGACTGGAGCCAGCTGGGAGGAGCACTACGACACCTCAGGCTATGTGAGAATTACCAGACTGCTTGCACATGCATGCTTGCTAAATGACCTTCAGCAGACAAGAAAAACAAAACGAACTGTCTGCAAAAGTATGCATGAATGTAGCTTTGGGTTTTAAAGTGAACACTGAAATTAATCTATGCCACATTGTAATCGCATGGGTTTAGTTTTAGTCCTAATGATAATCTTTTGTAAATAGCTGTCCATATAGTGCTTCTTTACTTTAAGTCATCTTACCAATCATTTAATATATGCCTGAGTAATTATTTTCTGATGGTGCAACCAGAAAATATATGTTCTGATGATTTGACAGACTCACCAAATAAATCAAAGCATTTTTAAAATGTATCTTTATTAAACAGGCCAAATATAACTGCCTCTCTTTAGGCCACAAAGATTAATTTCCATGAATTATTTCCTTCCATTCTCTCAATGCATTTGTTACTGTTCTAGAGAGCTGTTAAATCTTCATCATCTTAACTCCTTCACCCTTACTTTATATCTCATCTTCTCCCCCCCTTTTTCTACATTTTGTGTCTTACAGAACACCTTTATCTAACAGCTTTTATTATGTACTGTATAGTAAATAGTGTATGTTTAATATAACTCCTGTTGTATATTGTATTATTGTTAATGCATATTGTTTATTGTACTTCTTTCATTATGAAATTATTTACGTATTTGTTTTTGTTATCACCTCTATATCTATGGGCTGAACCAAACATTCATCCATTAAGATCAGTGGTTAACAAATTTAAATAACAAACTAAATTAATACATCTACCTTTCTATTTATATGCATGTGCCTGCATACTATAAACTAATGTATTACTTCTTTTAGCCTGAATTCAAGGATACATTTCCTGTGCAACAAACATTTGTCCCAGTATATGGCTTCTTCTACCCATGAGTATCAGAAGCCCCTTTGACTACCCTTCTCAAGTCCTGAAAAGTATAATCTATGAGCTGAGCCTGCCTTAACTCCTTCTTAGTGACCTTCACTGGCTACCCTTCCAAAGAATATCTATTACTGTCTGCCAGTTTTGCTTCAAATTCTGTCAGACTTCTA
The DNA here is from genome assembly GCF_019279795.1 of Protopterus annectens. NCBI lineage: Eukaryota > Metazoa > Chordata > Ceratodontiformes > Protopteridae > Protopterus > Protopterus annectens. The sequence continues at coordinate 1,119,059,311 of NC_056728.1, forward strand.
TCATTCCCCTAGAAGTACCACCTTCCAAAACATAGTACCTTTCACCTGCTGTGGCTCAGATTCCAGGTCACTTCTACTAATCAGCAATAACTCTGAGATAACCACATTATCATCCCTGGATAGAGATGTGGACACTGGTTAAATACCCCCCCTCTGCTGCCTTTCCAACATGATTGCCTTCATGTCTGGCTACATGTAACAACATGCACACAAGGTACTGCATTTTTAAAGATATTCCCTATTAGGATATCATCAGGGATGTCCCCAAACACAGCCATCTGCTTCTTGCCTAGCTTACTTTTCTGGTTATGGATAAATTATGGCTAAATATAGCTGAAAAGGTTTCCCACCCTCAAACCTTAACTGTAGTGGACATCCCAGGCAAGTAGGGTGCTCTTGTCTGATTACTGCTGGTTTGATTATGGTTATTTCTAAGGCTGTGTCTCTTTTAGCAATGGCCTCTTTCTCCTCTATGAGGATAGGATATATTTGTGATAGCTAGGTACATCTGTTGTTTCCAGACAACCCACCACTGTCATAGAGCTAGTGTTGACACTAAACATGCCCCATTTGATAACACCTGAAACATTTAATCCCAGTCTTTGGCCATTATACCAGAAACTGTGGCCTCCCCTTTTCCTGTTTAACCTGCTGTGATGGCCTACAAAGCCCACCATGGGTTTTCTTATATCCATGTGCAGTGCTGGGTGCCCATTTATTTTATTTAACATTTGTTTATGGGGAAAGTCTGACCTGGAATGAGCCAATTTTCAGTGGATGCCCATGGAGAAACACTCCAGATGCATGTCTTTGTAACATGGGAAGAAATCAGAGCACCCAGAGAAAACCCACACGGACAATGAGAGGACATGCAGACTCTGCACAGAAGGCACCCCAGCCAAGAATCAAACAGGAGAACCTCTTGCTGTTAGGTGACAATGCAACTGCTGCACCACTGCGCCATTTGCTATGCAAGGGCAATCTGCTAGCTGGATAAAGGTTATCCTTCCTCTTCATCTTCTCAACAGTATTATCCTCTCTGTCTACTAACCAAATCCTCAAGCCTTCAAGCAAAGTACTGTGGGCTTGTTCTCTGACCAAAAGATCTGCAAGCATTTCAGATATGGTAACATTATGTCTGATAATCCAACTGTGAAAGTTAAGTGCTGAAGTCTGTGGTATACTCAGTCATAGTTTCATCTGTCTTTCTTCTATATTCCCTACATTTTTTTTGAAAAATCTCTAGGTTTAACTTGAAACATGCAAGCAAGTGTTTCTTAATGTTAGGATAATGTAAAAATTCAGTATTAGTACTTTTAAAAACTGCATGTTTTGCTTTATTTTATTATTTATTTTATTTTATCTTAGTTTACATTTGTTTATCGACTAGACAGAGCTGTCCCGATGAGCAAGGGAGTTAAAAATCCTCACCCACTCTCCATGGTCAACTTGGTGTTCAATACACACCCTTTCAAATGCCCTTATAAAGCTATAGTAATAATCCCTCTCTTTATACAGCTGGAAAATAATCATACTGACAAGAGCTTGCAGAGTTTAGCCTCACCTTCAATATGGCTCATGCTTCTGGTCATTATTGTTGTTGTGTCTTTCAGCTTTTCCCGGTTAGGGGTTGCCACAGTGGAACTCCAGTCTGCTAATGATTGGTAGTTGATTTTTACGTGCCGAGTTACCAGCCCTGACGCACAACCTTCAACGAAGGTAATCTCTCTCTCTCTACTATCTATCTATCTCACTCACTGTCACTCTCTCACTCTCTCTCTCTATCACAGTTTCTCTCTCTCATACACTTTCATGCTTTCTCTCTCACTCTCTCACTCACGTTCTCTCTGTCTATCTCACTTTCCCTTGCTCTTACTCTCACTCTCATTCTCACTCTCGCTGTCCGTTTCCACTCTCTCTCTCACTTACTCTCTCTTTCACGTATGCTGGCGCTGCTTCTCTTTCTGCTGTGCTTTTACTTGCTCTCTCAGCTCCTCCAGCTTCTGCACTCCCTCTCAGCAGGTGTAAGTTCAATACCTCTAATATCAAATGTCATTCTCTATAATTTCAGTTAGGCATTGAAGTCATCCAAGGATAAAACATATTTCCCTTTGTCTGCCTCCTGTACACTGCAGGCCTGTTGTTCTAAACTCACTAAAATAAATATATATGTACATATGTATAGTTTAACCTGTGGCTGAGAGGGTGTACACAAACTTTTGGTATCAAAGCTGTTTTAGGCTGAAAGAATTCAGTTCCAGTGTCTTCACCAACTACCTACCAAATATGTGCTGACCGATGACATGGATGGAGGTTTGAGTCCCATCAGTGCCAAACAAATGTGTGACAAACAGTGGAATACACTCACACCAAATATGAAGAAAATGTCCTATATAACACCAAGGCCATGGTTTCATGAATCACAGCACTGGTACGCACCAGGTTAAAATAGAAATAAAATGTACACAGGCCTAACTCAATAATGAATGTGAAAAATGCAACTTCCCCCCAAGAGGTAAAGGGAACATACACTGATGTTCTGGGTATGAGCTTTCAACACTCACCACCAGATTAGACTGTACACAAGCAATCTACAGAGCTGACTCTTTAACCAAGCACCCTTTTTCACTACTCTCTCTGTGAACTGCAATGTTTTCCAGTGCCCCTTACCCATGGTAATTGCATTTCACACAAGTTATTTTCATATACACACAGCTCGTGGGAAGACTGTTGGAATTCTCAAATTTCCCACAGCTTTTTTCCTGGCATTGTGGTACTGCCGCCATTCTGGAGTGGCCAATGACATCTAGTTGCCTGCTGCATTTAATTAAGCCAAATATGAGCTCATACGCATTAATATTTTCATTGGAAGTAGGCCCAAAAGATCTAGTTGAGTGGTGCTGAGAGCTGCCACAGCTTGTTAACCTATTGTTGTACATGATAACCCTCCCTTCAGGTAATAAACAGCAATAACAGAAAGACGAGACACAAGTGTATAATTAAATAAATAAATGACAGGTTAAACAGTACAGTTACATGTTAAATATGAAGAGGAATAAGAAAGTACACTAGAAAAATCAAACTTTCAGTTACACTAGGCATGTATGTAAAATAAAATTGTACATCTAATGAAATATCATAGCTGTTTCTTAGAAGAGTTACTGGCCCTAACTAATCTGTCTTATGAAATATTAAAAAATATGCAGGCAGACGTGTCATCAATTTCTTCCAAACAAAGACAAGACAGAAACAAGACCAGTCTCAATTATTTACACACATTTAAACTCATCAGTAATTTTCCTGTCTACATAAACCATTACATCATTTCCTTTATCAAAAATGATTACAATAGCTTTTCATTAGCTGTTTTGCTTTCCCATAGCACAAGTAACTAAACCAGTTTTGTCACCTAGGGAGGACATGTAAATAATCGCATCAGTCTAAAACAATATAGACCAGCCCAGGTTTTGATGTACCAATAATGTGGATATAAATTTTCTGTTAAATATGTTCAAAAAGATTGAAGAGATTAACAAGACCAAAACTACATCTGCTTCTAACTTAATACATGACCTATAACATCCATTGAAATCAAGGAAATAAAGCAACAATATCCACTGGAGTATAATCCACATTATGAATAATCATGAATCATATATATTATACTTTTGAAATTGAGATGTGTTGGAGCAATTACTCACTACAGTCAGTCATAACATTGCACTCTCTGCAAAAGCAAGACTGATAAATAACTATCTTGATTATGGAAATTAACTTCTCATCTATCTTATAAACCCCTGACATTAGGTACAACTCGGAAAAAGAACTCCATAAATAAAAAAAAAATTAGAATAATTTTTCTCAACCAAAGAAGTCTTATTTAAAAGTGTATTAGGCAAAAGTAAATTAAGTTGACAGTTGCAGCCATAGGAAGAGCCCTCTCTAATTAGAATTGCACCGGAAAAATATCTTGCATGATAAAAATGTTAACATTTAGTGTTTTAAAAAGGAATCACTGTGTTGGAAGTATCACAGAACCATTAATCCAAATATTGGGTTCTGAATGAGGAACGGATATGTATTATCGAGCTCTCCAAAACCCAATAGTGGTAGCCTTTAAAAGCTGCTGCCAAGCATCACATACATTTATGTATGTTTCATTTTCTCAACATACTTGCTAAAAAAAGAGAAAAGGTGAGTTGAAAGGTATTTTTGTTTAAAGTCACATACAAAATCTAGACACATAAGAGTAAATATGAGTTCAAATTAAAATGTTTATTGGAATTCACATTAACTAAATTGACCTAGAAATTATGTAAAGAAAAAAAAATCAGGAAGAGTGAGGTATTACTGTTTAGAGATACCAAGTTTATAATATACAGGGGATTTGGAGAACTATAAGGATATAAGTAATTAACATTATTAAAAAGGTTATCACTAGCCTATAAAGAAGAATTTATAAAGAAAAATAACACAGGAAAACAATAATTTTCAAAATGGAAACTTTACAAAAAAAGTAAACTGTGTTGTTCCATCTAGCATTCTCTTTTATGTTAAATGTCCATGCAGTAAATATTTTCATCATTAAACTGGCTTAAAATATTAGAAAACTGGCCATGCAAACACCTTAATTTATTACTGCTATTAAGAGTGTAAACCCAGAACATCAAGATATAGTTATTACTAATTGGAATTGAGGCTGTTGTACATTAATTAACTTTGCATGTGGATACCTTACAAAACTCAGTTAGCACTCCTATTAGCTGACTAATGTCTGATCAGGAGCAAAAGGTATAAATTATAATATCATCCATAGTTGCATTAAAGACTTTCTAACAACTAATAAAATGTTATATTGAATATTTAAAAAAATAACAGTGTTCAACATAAATAAATAAATTGTGTCCGAATCCAGACCAGTAACGAGTGGGTGCCTCAGGGCTCTGTCCTGGGGACCCTCCTGTTTGGCATGTACTTCTCAGAAGTACAGGCAAGCACGGAAGGGCTGTGGCTGACTAAGTTTGCAGACAACTGCAAACTGGGTGCTATAATAGAGTCTCCAGCCGACATGGAGATCCTCCAGAAGGGCCTAAATGAGACTGATGCATGGTGTCAAAGCCATGGTCTCAAGCTAAATGCAAAAAATGCATAGTAATCCCATTTGGAAAAAGCAGAGTACCCGCAAACTACAACATAGGAGGTAATCTCCTGAAATATGAAGAAGAAATAAGGGATCTAGGGACCCAAGTAGATAGTCAGATTTCCTTTCATAACCATGTTGCCAAAGTGGTTAGAAAATCCTTCTATGTGACCCATCTGATCACAAAAGGGTTTGCATCAAGATCTAAGGATGTAATGGTGCCCCTCTACTCTTCCCTCATCAGACCCATTATTGAGTACAATGCACCAATTGGAATGTACCTGGTTAGACATCTCCAACAGCTGGAGAGACCACAAAGGTACCTAACCAAGAGGATTACTGGCCTCAAACAGTTGCCCTATGCAGCACGATTGAAAAAGCTAAGACTGTTCTCTGTTGCATACCGCTTTCTCAGAGGCGATCTCTGTCTAACGTACAGAGCCATGTCCAACCCAGAATTGTTGAACATGCTCCATCTTAGCAAAACCAAATCTACTCGAGCTACACGCTCTAGGGATATATAAACCTCAACACAACAATGAATAGAACATGCTGGAGGGATAGATTCCCTTTGCAGAGACTTCCCTTACTATGGAACAGGGTCCTGATCTTCATAAGAGAGCCCCTCACTATCACCGGGATCACACCAACAGCACTACTAGATAGGGGCCAAGGGTACTAGCTGCTAGTACAAGGGTCTAGGGAACTACTAAAGGGGCGGTGAATACCGCACAACATGGCTGGGCTAATATATGCCTTCGGGCAGATAGCCCACTACCAACCTATGAACCTATGAACCCATAAATATTAAAAGATTAGTGGAAAGGAGACTATTTTGCTAGTTCCTTAACTTATTCTATGTTGTATGATATGTTGGTAATACTCCCCCAAAACAAAAATCATGGGCTTCACATATAAATATTTTATTTTATTTATAAAGAAAAATAGAAATTTATTTTTTTCTCAAACAGTTAACTGAAAGTTATCACCAACCTATTGGATACTTTTGAAGTATCTTTATAAAAAGAAAAAGTGGATAGAATAGATTTTTGCTTAACTGATAATGATTATACTGAAAGGGTTGGTATACCTTTCCAGTATGAAACCCAGGTGAAACAGGTTAATATTTTTGTATAGTAGGCTTGACCCTACTGGCTAGAATTATAGCCAGTATTTCAATGTCAACATTTTTAATAATATGGGGCTATAATAATTTGGGATTGGCAGATAAAGACTCCTTTTGGGAAATAGGACAGTCTTGAACTTCTTTAGGGATAACTCTAGAAAACCATATCAAAACATATCATTTTAGAATTTCCAAACCATTTTCTAAAGTATAATTATGTAATTTTAATAACACTTTTGACATTTTTGCTGCAAGCAATTTCTACAATATTGAAGAAAATCATCTGGTCTTACAATCGCTAACTGAGGACAATACTTCTGCCATCAATGGTGAAAGAGAGAAGATTCTGGAGGAAATGAAAGTAAATATAAAAATGTTCTCTAGCACTCTTTCCAAATTCTAGTTATGAACTAAAGTTAATGAAAACTAACATAGAAAATGGTAAGGATGTCTTTCATTTTGATATAATCAGTTTGGTTTTTAGTCAGAAAACAATATACAGCTTCTATGTGCCTATGTTCTTTTTATAAATTTAGCTAAGTAGGAGGAAGGAACATTGGTCTACTCAAAATATTTGGTAATATAGGTAGTCTGCTTATGTCTTATAATGTAGATTTAATGACTTAAGTTTTTTTTATTTCTGTTTTCCTTTTAGCAACTGCCTATAAAACTAAAATGCATCTAAGTTATGAAGTTCACTAATTAAATCATGTTTAGTCTTTAAGTTGGACTACTTAGACTAAGAACAAAATATAAAATTTAATTTGGGTTTTAAATTATGTCCATCTGATAACAGGGGAAATAGAAATACCATCCAATTCTTCATTTAAAATATCAAGATTGTCTCCTTATGACATCCTACCATAGACCACACTTGGAAAGAATTACACTTTTCTTGGTGAGAAAAATCAGGTTATAAATTTGTTATAGTTTTTGCTGGGTCAGTAACTGCATTCCTAAAACTGGTGAGGACAAAATAAATAAATAAACAAACAAATAAATAAATAAAAGCAAAATACAATGCATAAAATGCTTCATCAGTTGCTCTAATATTTCAGAATGGGTATAGTATAATATTCTATACTAAAAAGGCTAACCTCTAAGTTAAATAATATAAAAGAAAAAAAGAAAAGAAGACAAAAAGCAGAAAAGGTAAATGCTTAAAAAAGCTTTAAAAAATTCTAAGCTACATGACATGTGAATAGTAAAGAAATTTGCCAAAAAGTTCTCACAGAGATTGCCTATGTTAAGGGGAAGGTGTCTGTAAGAATATACAAATTTTACTGGGAAACAAAGTGAATTAAAAAATACTGTGCTTCACTCGCAGTCCACTAGACCTATCCCAGATAACTCTAGTGACAGTAAAGTATCTAAAAATAGCACTCCAACATAAAAATAAACATTGTAATAGTTTAATGACTATATCCAATTATCACATCATTTCTTCTGTCCAAGTCTTGTAAATGAGAAAATTGTCACTACTTAATAAAATAATGAGCTCCAGTAAAAAGAATGTAAGGACTAGAAAATACACATCTAGTTTTTCCCTCAAACTATATAAATGTACAATTATTCTCCCTTAAATTATACAAAAACAATGTAGTTGCTAAAGGTCTAAATATAGTAGCAAGACATCAAAACAATATTTGTTATTTCATCGGTAAAGATCACGTCTATACTTCTGGTAGCTATAAACATACATAACAGTAATAACCATTCTTCATATAGATTTTATATCAAATTATAAAAAAAATATATTAACTGTAATGGATTAGATGAAACTATTTACTCTGCTAAACACTGAGTCACTACTACTGCTAATAATAATAAATAAATTAATACAGTCAGGAAACCAAAACATGTTGCCATTGCCATACTATTATGAATAAAGGCTTGATATTGACTAATACCTACTGCCACAAAGCTAAAATAAAATGTATTTCCTCTTGGAAGCAACATTAAATGATATAGTTTGGTCAAAATGCCATACAACTACATTAAGGAAACAGTTGTTTAAATTATTTAAAATCTTCCACTGCATAAAAAAGCAATAGTGTTTACTGTAATTGGCAGAAAACCAAGGACTTGTAAGAATGCACATTTGAAACTTAATATTTGCACATAGGCAGATAACAGTTTCTTTGCTGTCTAACCTCACCTTTTGAGACATAAACAACACAGTAACATTTTAATAGCTTTTTACTGAAAATGTATAAAGTTTAACTACAACACAGAGGGGATTGCTTAGTAAAGAAAATAAAGGAGTAGGGCAGAAGAAAACACTAATTTAAGCAACAGTAACACCGATTCATTTTAGTTTCCATATAACATTCTATTGGTAGGGAATGATAAAGCCCTAAATAAGAGCCAGGTGGCCTGAGATCGATTGCTATCCAAGGTAACTGTAGGAGTCAGCATGGGGGAAGAGAAGAGTGATGAAACTATGTTTACTTTCATTAGGGGAGGAACTGGTAATGTACTGATGTGGGAGGGCTGTTCTTTAGCCCATGATGAGATGGGGATTCTGAATAAAGCCAGGTCAGGGATGCAGACAGTATTATGTGTCATAGTTGCTATATGGACAGGGAAAGAGATACACCTTGATCACTCCCCATAGCAGGCAATGTCCTTCAGTAGCATGCCAGTACTTTGAATGTGTGTACCCCTGCCCAGTAAAGGCTCGAGTGGGGGCATTTACAAAACAAAACTGCTGGGGGTCGAGATTTTTGATGTTGCAATTTATGAAATGAAATAAGGTGCGCTCCATAAACTTATGGTTTAAGACAGACTAATTGAGATATACTTCCCTGGCTTAATGTTGGGTCTTTCCTTATGGAAAAGTCTTATAACTGAACTGCTGTTGTCTATGCTTCAGGGACATATCTAGACGCTAAATTTAGGTTAGCCAGGTTTAAGCGGGGTTCTGCCAGGTATGTTGTCTGGCCTCATTGATATGGTACTTTTGGATTTTGTGAGCACATTTAAGACATGCTGTTTAAGATTGTTGGAGGTGTTAGAGATTTGTGGAGCTTCAAATATTATCTCTGGAGTGAAATTCACAATAAAGTCATCTGCCAGTATATTTGCATTGTCCTTTAGGTTAGAGTAGGTGTTGCCATTTTGGATTAATTCTGAACACTAATGGGTATTGTTTCTTAGATTCCTAATATAACTAATGAAGGATTTATAGTTGCCTTTGACCTCATCTACAAGTTTTCATTCATGTTCCACTTTGTTCCTTCTAATGTTAGCCTTCACTTCTTTGTTAGTTTGACATAATCTTTAAGGTGGTTGGATAAATACTTATTTTAGCAGTTTAGACTATTTTCTTCTGTTACACAGCTTGTTTGTGCTAGTGGGATACCATAATGGTTTGCTTTAGAATTTCACTGTATATCTGGTTCTCCTATGGATTGTTTGCTGCAGTCATTCTTTCAAGTTAGAGTAAAACACTGAATCATTTGTTGCAGATGCAACTTCATGGGGCCTAGAAACTTTACAAATAAATTTAAAGATATTTATCTGAACTGTTGATGCCCTTTTGAATTTTGATCAACAATGTAATTATTGTACCTATTTCTGAAAGTCTTTTTATGACAAGATTTTGACAATAATTACTATGCAATCTGCATTTGTATCACTTATACTCACATTTATGTACACATAAAGCTCATATGTGCCACAAATGTATATCACATGAGAGTATTCTCTAATTCCCACAACCCGTACCAACCATATAATCTGCCACCATAATCCATTGCCCTTTTTTCATGCTGAGTTAAAAACATTCCACAAATTCTGTTAATTCTGTTCCAGTATCATCTGGATATGCCTGCCTTTGTCAGCTTAACACCTCCAGATTCTACTTCCAAATATCAACAATGATCAAATGATCAACTGACTCACCAGTTTCCATGTTTTAGTTAGTTCTAATTTACCACAAAATGCTAGAAAATAAAGGTCCAGTACTGTTGTCATGTTCAGCCCTAGATTACCTTCTACTCCTCATGTACAGAATTCCCAAGGTACCTGTAAACTACATTCTAGCACCCTATTTCATTCCTTCAGTACCTTACTTCAAAATATTTGAAACTCTGTAATGTATGTTAGACATGTTTATTATTAACCACCTCTATGCCACACACATACACACACACTTATCTGTCTATCTATATATATATATATATATATATATATATATATATATATATATATATATATATATATATATATACACACACACACATTAATCCTTCCATTATAAGCAAAGAATATAAAGGGACTGGAGGTGGGATCTTTATCAAGGGGAAGGAGTAAATTGCATAGAAATAAAAAGAATTTGTGGGAACACTACATGCAAAATAATGTTCAGCAACCACTGTGACATCCTATCTCCTAACAAGTCTATTCTATGCTTCTTCAACTCTTACAAACATTATTAATATGAAATTAGAGTAATGCTATAACAAAACTGCTAAATTTGCTACCTAGATGCCCAAATTTAACATATCATATTAGCCCTCAAAATATTAAACTGGATTGCCTTCTCAAACTACCTGTTTCTGACAGCTGAGACTTGGCGATAGCATACTCTTCTTTCTAGACAAATGCTCCTTCCTTACTTATCTGCTCCAATTGTACTTCCCCTAAAGGATACATTGTTTCCCAGAAGCAATCTTCTTGATATTTAAAAAAAAATCATACAGATCTAGTGGTGACTCCTTATATTACACCTAAGTATAAAAAATGTGGAACTCTCTCCCCATAACAATTAAACAAATGTTATTCCCCCAGTTCAACTTTTGTCACCCGTAATGTTTCCTATTTGCTTCTTCCACTCTGTCATGAATCTTCTTCAAATTATAAAACTCTCTCTGAAAAACTTTCTTTTGCATCTCTCTCCTTTCTACAGCATTTTTCCACTCTTCCCAAATTAAAATATTTATTTCATTGCATATCATCATGTTAACTTGTATCTAATGTGTTTTACATAATAGTGAATGCATAACATTTTATCTTTGCTTTCATAACATATTTTGTACTTCATGTATTTTGCTGTAATGCATTTAACTTTGGAAATTTTCTCCCTAGGTCTCCATTGAAAAAAAGGTGTTATAATGACCCAGCTGGACTTTCCTCATAAACAAACACAATAAAATAAATAAATAAACAAATATCATCAAATTGTTTTCTGAGTTACAACAAAATGAAAAATCATGTCTGAGAAGAATTAGATGCACATTCAGTTATTGAAAATACTTTATTGATGATGTCTTGATTCTGTCACCACAAGAAAAAGTAAACACTGTAAATAGGTTGCATCAATCCTGGCATGACTAATTTAAACCAGTTCACAAAATATCTTAATTAAAAAGGCATAAATATAGCAAACTTTGTAAATGCTATTGTCCTTTATGAGGATCCAAGACTGCAGTATTTTTAGGTCTGGTAAGAACCAAAATCAAAGAGTAATTCCATGAATTAGGAATATTCCTGGATCATAAATTCATCATTGTCAGCAGTAGCATCAACCCCCTTTTTCCAGTCTTCTACATGGGGTTGGGGTATTGCTTCAACTGTTGCCATATGTCTCGATTCAGTGCCACTTTCCTACCTTCTTTGACACTCATGCCTGACTGCTGCAGGTCTTGCCTCACACAATCCATCCATCTCTTTGCTGGATGCCCTTGTTTCCTCTTGCCTTCTTTCTGTCTACTCCAAATCTTCTCCACCAGACTGTCTTCTCCTTATCTGCACCTGTGCCTCAATTGCTATAATCTGTTTTCTTTGACCTTCTCTGCAATTAGACCTACTTGTGCTTTTGCAGTGATGTCCCCATTTCTTCATTTATCCCACAGTGTATATCCTACTATCCATTTCAGGCACTTCATCTACATCACCTCAAACTTCTTCAACTCTCCTGCCTTCATTACCTAAGTTTCTGTACAGTATCACTGCTCATATCGCTGTTTTGTGCACCTTACTTTTTCAACCTCTTTGGCATTTTTCTGTCATACACTAGCCCTGACACTCTGTGATAGTTCGCTACAGCCCCTGTGATTCTAGCACTGACCTCCTCATTTAGACTTCCTTTCTCCTGAACCACCTCTCCCAGAAACCTGAAGCAGTTAAATTGTTCCACTATTTTCCCTTCTATCTCAGTTTTCAGGTTTGACTGATTTCCTCCATTTATTGCCATTGCAACTTTTTTTTTATCTGTGCTCAGTTTTATCCCATGTGCTTTCCATTTTGTATTCCATTCCCCTGTCATTTAATGAAGTTCTTGTTCAGAATCTGCCAGTAATGCCACATCATCTGCATACAGCAGCTTCATTGATCTGCCCTGTCTGGCATATTTGCTAATGTAGTCCATCACCCGAATGAATGGCAGCAGGCTCAGAGCTGAACTTGGATGCACTCCCAGTCCCACTAGGATGACCTCGTGAGTATGAAAAGTATTCACACCTGTGTCATTGGGTCCTTTTCTCTTCTTCTTGTTAATTTAAATGACCCTCCCACCCATAAACCATCTTTAGTTCTTATGTTGTTTGCTTTTTCCTGCTTCTGGCATTTCAAGCTACCTGGATATGTCCTCACACTGTGAACCAACATCAACTGTCCAGTGGATTCTACCCAAATTCTTTGCACAGGCAACTTAGCAAAGGAAAAGCAAGCAAAGAGACAACATCTTAAGGTGCATTTCCCATGTATCCTGCCAGTTGTCCTTAGTGTTCTAACACTTCTTTTTTTTTCTGTAACTATGGTAGGGCAGGTGGTAAATCTCTGGCTGCTGTTTGCTTGACTCTTCCTTATAAAACACGTCTATCTCAGTAAGTACATTTTCTTTAAGGAGATCTTACCCCATTAAAGTGGTGGTACAACCTACAATGCTTTACAGCCATACAATTATTAACATTACCTCTTTTCTCCAAGCTCTCATTTCTGAACAACTCACACATTTGAACCTACCCTTTTTGAACTCACTGCCAGACACAAGCCTTGGCTGCTTAACTCCCAAGATGGTTGAAGTTGTGTCTGCTTCGCTCTCTTCCCACCCCCAATTCCCCGGCCACCCCCAGACCATCCAATATGTTTGTTCTGACCTCCATCCACTGTCAGACTCTCGAAACACACCTCTTAAAAAGACACCACCATAAAACCACATAACCCTCTTATCTCACTGCTGTCATAGTCAGCACTTCATTATTACTCTTTCTGCAATGTACATTGTTCTACCTCTTGCTTCTTTCCTCTTCACCTCCCTCACCCCCTGCTACCAATAACAAATATCTTCATAAAACAATTACACAACCAACCATCATATCAGTATGTATTACCTCTACTTCAATCACTTCCTCTCCAACAAATCACCACCACAACCCCCCCAGTAATCAGACCAAACCTATTCTCCAGCTCATCACTGTCTGGATCACTCTTCTATATGATTAGTAAGACTGAAAAACATTTTTCTCTCTGCCTAAAAACACCAAATACCTCATTCAGAATATCCTCCATAATCGTTATACTCCTTAAGAGTAACATTGAACCCAACCCAGGCCCAAAACCTCCCTTTCCTCATTATCAAATCTGTTCCCTTCCTACAGTGGCCTGCTCCCTCCTCAATACACATAGCATCAGAATCAAGCTAGACCATATAAGTGCTTTTATTTTCCAGCACAAACCAGACATTCTAGCAGTCAGAGACCCCTGGGTCAAAAAAAGTTCCCCCAACTTCCAACTCCATCCAACCTAACACAAGTATGTCAGTGATGCCAGACCAGGCAAATGATCTGGCGGAGGCTGTCTAATTTTGTACAGAAATAACCTAAACCCAAAAGTCATTGCCCAAGGAAACTCCTCCGCAGACTGCAGTCCTAACTGGATTCTCCTAAAATTTCCAGGTCACAAAGGCAAACCACTACTTATCTCTACAGCCTACCACCTCCTGATTTTATAGATAAATTCAAATCACTCATGACCAATATCCTTAATAACTGTCCTAAAAAAATAACATATTTATTGTAGGTGACAACAATCTTAATTATCTAGGCCCTATTTCATCTGACCTGGGTAGTTTGCTAGCAGACCTTGGTCTCTTTCAACTCATAAATTAACCAACAAGACCTAAGCTCAGGTCCTCCAAATACACCACACTCAAGCTGATTATTACAAACATATGAAACTCCATCGCCAACATAAACATTTTACCACCAGCACTAAGCAACCACTGTCTAATCACTTTTACAGTTGTCAAGCATCTTATTAAAATAATACCAACATTAAAAGCCTTCAGAATCCAGAGTCATAACATTTTTCACAGCCCACAACTGGAACCATACAAACTCCTTACATGACTCTAATACAGCGGTTGTAAGCTTAACCAACTTTCTACTCCAGCTGCAAGACAAATTATTTCCACTTATCCACAGGCTTTATAAATCCACTAAAACTGAAAGGTCTATCCACCAAACTCAAACATCTTTTAACTCTAAGGGATGAAGCACGGCAAAAATGGAAACAGACTTCCAAAACTGAAAACTGCACTTCCTTTATAGTCTTGCATAACCTAGACAAGAAGTCTATTAGAAAGCACAAACAATATCTCCAAACAAAGAAGCGAATTGCCCTCTTACATTCCCCCAAACATATCTGGAAAGAGGTTAACCTACTTACAGGAGAAAAAAAATTCCTCATGATACCCTGTCTTACACTAGTTAGTGTTTTACAGCAAAGCTTTCTCCAGAAGATTTCCTTAAAGAATTTAGCAATCTCTCATCAATAAACACCACACCTCCCACAGATCATGCATTGCTCACCTCACCACCATTCGAACCTTCTTCCAATTTAAATGCATACATTCCACAAAAAGTCTAATTTCTACTTGGAAATATTTCTACTGACACCCATTCTGGATCTGACAACATTAACCCCTGCTTCATATATACCTGGAGAAAGTATCTGTCCTGTCTTCCTCTCACCCACATATATAATCCATGTCTCACACAAGTCATCATATCACAGATTTGGAAAACTGCTTTAATTAAATGCCTCTCATAGCAAAATAACCCAAAAGATACCTCAAACTTTTGCTCAATATCCATCCTCCCAATTCTGGGCAAACTTCTTGAAAAGATAGTCTATACCCAGCTCTTCCTCTATATCCATCAATACCACCAGCTCTCCTCCAAACAACATGGATTCTGGCCTGGATGAAGTACTATAACTTTACTTTGGTTCATAACTGATGACATCCTACTAAACTCTGATAATGTCTTCCTTACAGGTGCCCTATTTATAGACCTGACAAATTATTTGACTTTATTGACCACTATCTTCTCCAAAACAACTAATTGAAATTGGTATCAGTATATATACCACTCCTTGGTTTAAAAACTTCCTCAGTGACAGACACTTTAAAGTTAAAACTGGATCCTCAAAAATTAGAATCTGCACCTTTTACCAAAGGTGAACCACAAGGATCCATTCTTATCCTCTGTTCCTCTCCATATTCATTAACAAACTTATTTGTGTCCTCCCCCATCACCCATTTATCCTCTATGCTGATGACATGGTCATTTGCCGATCAGGTCATTTACTCACAACTCCAGTCAGACTTACATGAGCTCCACTAATGGCTTATAAACCATGAACTACTTCTTAACCCCACCAAGACTAAAATTATACTTTTTGTAACTTCACAGAAAATTTACCAAGCACATCACTCTTTGATTATCTTTGACCCACGGACCCATTGCATACAGACAGCTTCTACCTTCAAATACCTAAGACTATGGCTTGATCAGTCACTAAACTTTCATTTCCACATAGACAAAATGAGAGCCAAAATAAATATCCTCCTCTTTTGGGCCAAAAATATCTCCCCTTTTCTATCTCAACCAGCCAGAGCAGCCATTGGAAAAGGAATTATCCTTTCTCAACTTGAATACAGGTTCCCAATTTTTGCTACTACTGCCAAAAAAAACATTGGCACAATCCATTCTCTCTCTAACAGCATCTGCTAACTCCCTAAAAAAAGCCAAATGGCTACCCATAAAACAAAGTTCTAACCTACAAACTACTCCATCGCTATACATTTACTCTTCTTGCAACTAGATGTCACGAAAAAAACTCCTCATGCAACCTGAGGCACTACTCCCAAGCTACTCCAACTTCCATTAGCTCTAGAACCAAACTCCACAGCATTGCACCTGCTGTCTCCTCTCAGACACCCACTCTTTGGCAAGGACATTAAGGAAATCAATACTTATGCCAAATTCAGAATATAACTCAAAAATCACTTCTTCATCCAAGCCAAATGCTCATGCTTCAACACAAGACATATCAGCTAACCCATCTTGTTTCTGAGTTTCTTCTCCTCGCTCATGATTCACTAAAGATTGACCCACTTTATAAACTAATGTATATATATATATATATATATATATATATATATATATATATATATATATATATATATATTGTACATTACATTCTGCTTGATTGTAGATTGCACTGTGCTTGTTCACTGGAATGTATATACACAGTTTTTTCTATGCAATTAGTTTTAACTTTTCTGTTATGGCTCACATTTCTTTATTTTTCTTTTGTGAAATGTTTTGTATTTTACTCAGTTTGAGCCTGAAATTGGTCAGTATTAATCAGTGCAGTACCCCAGTAAACAAATATAAATAAATAAATGCATAACTTACACTTAATTCTATCACAGTTTCTGGGACTTCAAACCACTGCAGGACTGTCTCATTCAGCTTTCTTGGGACCTTGTCATATGCTTTGTCTGATCTAGGAATGTTCAGCAGGACTCTTTCCTCATACATCCTGATCTGAATCCAAACTGCTCATCTCCCACCTTTCTATTGCTGTAAATTTGTATTTATTAACCACCCTCCCAGAATGTTTGTGTAGTGCTATAGGAGTTTGATGATTCTACACTGCCCATAGATGTGAATGTACCATCTTGTCCACTGGTACTAGAATACATTCTCTCCATACTGCTGTGAATGCCCTCAGGAGACATTGTCCTTGAATGCACCCAATATCTTGATCATATCTGCCATGACCTTATCTGAGCCTGTTTTCCTTCACTTCATTTTCCTTAGCACTGTTCTTACTTCTTCTGGGTTGGGTGCCTCTTCTTTCATTGCAGGGTCTGAGGCAGTACACTTTTTGTGGGGTTTTCTTTCACACAGAAGCAGATAGAAGTACTCCATCAATCTGCCTTTGATCTCCTGTGGACCAGTGAGAAGGTTGTTGCTGGAATCCCTTATGAAAGGTGTTTGATGACTTTCTTCTTCTACAACCTGTTAGAGTTTCTTTGTGCCATCTGCTATATGAGTTTCCAGAGGCTGGTAGAGTGTTTCTGATGCCTTCTTTTTTGTCATTGCAACTACTCTCTTAGCCTTTGTGTCAGTCAACAGTATCCCTTCTTAGCCTGGTTAATTTTTTTCTGTCTCCCACTTTTTCCTACCTTAATTCTTTCTTTTGATGACTTCTTGTTTTGCTGCATTCCACCATCAGCTTTTTCTGCGTACCTTATTTCCATATCTGGCTCCATGCCTCTCACTGTCCAAATTTTCACAGATGCTCAGATTTATGTCTCTTACGTTTGGTCTGTTCCTCATAAAATTTGTAGTTTTCTGGTAAATCAGTAAGAATTCAACAGATTAAATGACAGACCTTTGAGTTTTAGACTTCAAATCATTCAAAAAATGCATGCTAATGCAGAACTGTTAGTCTAGTAATTTTCTAAGTTTATATTATATTGTCTTATTTATTTATTTATTTATTGATCCCTTGTTGACCAGGTTAGTCCGAATAGACTAGCAGCCTCTTTTCAGGGTTGACTTGAGGTGGTATTTATGTTACTATGGGTAATTTGGCCAGGGCATCAGGGAACTTGCCCTACTCAATATTGTTGCAAGTGGGACCCATTTTGGAGGATCACTTCCTGTTTCCATTTCAGATGCAGAGGTGGCCCAGAGAAACAGAGAGGCAGATAGAAAGAGAAGGAGATGATGGAGTGTTGAAAATAATAAAGAAGAAAGCAAATATCAAGACCCGCGAATGTGTGCAGGATGCTGAGGAAATGTTTCAAATAAACCTGTTTAGTGGAGAGAAGTCAGCAAATGATGGCTGTATAATTACAACTCTCCAATCAGGGGGGTTGCAGGATGATTTACTTAAAGAAATGGTGGCACAGAGTCAGCCAGAAAATAAAGGAGATGTTCCCCAGCGGACATTATGAAAAACATACAAAGAGACAATCCTGAAGAATAGTCATGAGATGGAAAAGAAAACATATGCAGAGAAAGTAAAAGAAGGCAAAACTGGAGTAGCAAAAAAGAAGGCAGAAGAAAATGAAAAATGGAAGTATGTGGTAAGGATTCAAAGTAATTTAGACAAAAAATGGGCAGGTATGAAGTGTGGGACAAGTTAATAGCTTCTTTGGGTGCAAATGTACATGAGATTTATTTATTTATTTATTCAACATTTGTTTACTAGGGTGGTCTGACTGGGTCTACAGAACCCGTTTTCAGCAGAGGCCCAGGGAGAAAAGCTCCACATACAGTATAATACAAATACAGTATAATCCAATACAATAAAGATTACATTAGAAATACTATACAAAAAAATAAGTTGAAAGAACAAACTGCTACAAGATGTTGTAATATATTACTACACATCTAAGCAGTTCTATACAGTTAAAACATTACAGACGATAATAGTCACTCTCATCATACATGATGTAGAAATAGCAGCCAGAAAGTTAGTGATACAGACATATAGTGAGAGAGAGTTAAGAAGGATAGAAGCAATAAAGCCTGAGCAGGAGCTTAAGGATATGGTATAGAAGCAGAGAGGGAGTTAGAAGAGCTTTAGGATCTTGCAGTCTGTGAAGGATTGAAATATGAGAGAAGAAGAAGACCTGAGTATTAGGCAGGGTTTATGCAGGAGCAGACCCATGTATTTTTGAGATGATTTTTTAAAGAGGCTTTGAAATGAGTAAGACCAGGAATAAACCTGATAGCTAGAGCTAATAAGAGCATTCATTCTTATTAACAAAGACACATTTTGTGACGTGATATTTGAGACTGTTCAATGAAAAATTTTCTTGGAGAATATGAAAAAAAAAAAGGCTGTAGCCCATGGGATCTTCATATAATAAAAGCATTTAACAGTGAAACTGCTGGTTGGGATTGTAATATTGTGCTAAAAATAGAAAGAGAAAAAATTCTGCATATACCAAGTATGATAAATGAGGAGGGAAGTAAGGGCGTTGTAAAATACTGGGCAGAACCCAAAACATTTTTTTTTTTGCAGAAAAGAAGGACATTTGCTTAGTAACTGTGTCAAAATAAAATGTTATATTTGCGGGGAAAAGGGATATAATGCAAAAAATGTGAATTGAAATGTTATAAGTGCAACAAAATTGGACATTTATGGATGGATTGCTAAAATGAAAATAAGAGCAAGGAAAAAGAAAGAGAAGAAAATGAACAAAGAGAACAAATTTAGTAGTCCAGGGACTGCTCCTTTTTGCATTTAATTTTCTGATGTCAAGGCCAACATCAGTGGCCTCTGGCTGACTAAATTTGCAAAATAAGTCCAAATCTGATGAAGTGTTGTTAAGCAGGATTAAAGCGCTTATTCCTTTTGTACTACAAATAAAAGTTTTTACTTGATTTTTCTTCATAGTATTTTGGGAGTCTTTATGGCCTAGGACCATATGAGCCAGTTTTGCAGTGGTACTTTTTGTGACTAAATTTGCAGATGATTGAAAATTAGAAGCCTTCATTGAATCATGCACTGACAGAAATGTTCTCCAGGTAGGGCTGACACAGACAAACAGCTGGTGTCAGAGCCATGGACTAAAACCAAAGGCCAAGAAATGCATAATACTATCCTTCAGGAAGTCATCCAACCCTGGTAACTATCATATTGACAACACACACCTAAGAGCTGACCCAGTAGTCAGAGCCTTGGGGACACATATGGACAGTAATCTAACTTTTGACCCTCAAGTGTCTACAATCATGAAGAAATCATTCTATGTTGTACAACTTATAAACAAAGGCATATCATCAAGGTCCAAGGAAGTTATTGTTCCACTGTATTCAGAATTCATCAGACTTATCATTGAGTACAATGCCCCCTTTGGTATGTACCTAACCAGGCATATCCAACAATTGGAACATCCAGAGAGGTTCCTCACTAAAAGAATACAGGTTGTAACTAACATGTCCTACATAGACTGCCTCAAAGCCCTATCCCTGTGTTCTATCTCCTACAGTCTGTTGAGGGGAGTCTGATGGACCTTCTACATTTACGCAAAAAAAAAAAAACAACACCAAGGATCCCATTCTAAAGACTTAAATCTTGCCTGTGATATAACTAAAACCTGCTTGAGAGACAGGTATAGATCACAGAGACTACCCCTTCTCTGGAACAGGCTCCCCATCCATGTGAAGCAGAGTTTCTTCCTAACCCAGTTCAACTGTAACTTGGACAATTGGATGAGCAACAGGAAATTAATTCCTGGTTTGACACCTATGTCTCTAATGGACACAGCAGCCTGCAAATGTTTTATCTCCCAGTCCCCTGCTTACACTTATCAAGGGTGCCAGAACTTGTCAGAGATTTGGGATGCATGGCTAGGTTTAAAAATGCCCTTGTGGTCATTATCCTAGTAAACACCTATGAACCCGAATAAAAGAAAAATTAGATGATAAATAAAATAATAAAGAGGACACAGAAGAATGTTATAAAATAAGTGAATTCTAATGGTAAAAGGATAAAAGACAGAAAAAGAAAATTTAAAGGAATAAATATAAAAAAAGAAAGAAATGAAATGGATGAAAAAGAATATACAGCTAATGATTGGGAGATGGTATAATGTTAATGTGTATGACTCCCAGATACAAGGTAGAGTGTTTGATTCTCATCTTTGGAGAAAAAAATTGGCTAGGCTTGGAATGGCTTATTAAAAAAGAAAGCCTAGTAATTAGCTATGAACTTATGAAACCATGAATCTAATGAATAGGGAAAATGAAAATTTTGGAGTTCTTTCTGTAAATGTGATTGATATTAAGAAAATGGTGAAAAGAATAGGAATTTTGGTGAGGTATAATAAATGTGATGCAGATATAATTATATTACAAGATACACAGTTTTTAACAAATGAAGAAAGATTACAAATAGTGACTCTATGGGCAGAAAAGATAACCTGGAATATGGGAAATGAGAGATGTTCTGAAATAGCCATAGCCTGTAGAAATACAGTAAATATATTAGATGTAACTTTAGCAAAAATGGGAAGATTAACCACTGTAGATTTAAAACGGAAAGAACAAGTACATAGGATTAGACCATTATATGCTTATACAGATTGTAAAGTAAGGGAAAACTTATTTCATCAGATTTTAGAATATGTAGTGATAAATATGAATATTATAATAACAGGAGACTTTAACTGTGATTTAAGAGGCAAGCGTAAAAAGAAAGGAAATGACATAAAAATGTTAGACGTTATAAGATGCTGTAAGTTAAATCTTTGGGGAAAAAATTCATGGACTTACAAAAAGGGTATGTATAGAACTGAGACAGATTATTTTATAGCATCAGAAGGTTTGTTTATAGGAGAAGGGGAGGTAGTTGAAATAAGATTTTCTGATCATCTTGCAATGTTGTTGTCTTTTGGCTTTTTCTGGTTAGGGGGTCACCACAGCGGAACTCCGGTCCGCTAATGATTGGCAGTAGATTTTCACAAACATCTTGCAATATGGCTAGAAATAAAGGATAAGGAATATATAAACATAGGCAAAGTAATAAAAATGATAAATGAGAAAGTTATGGAAAGATTATACTACTATGAGAACATTTTTTAACAAATTGTTCTGAATGGTTGATGATGTTTAAGGGAAAATATAAACATGTTTTTTACAGTGGCAATGTGATGTGAGAAAAGTAGAGAAATAAAAATATAAAAGAACGTATAACAATGCATTAGAAGATTTAGAACATAATGCTAGAAAGTACTTTGACAAAGAAAAAAATATATATGAAAGAAATCAAGAAAAGATATAAGAATTGTTATATAACCAGATATTTTTACAAGAAAAAAAGAGAAGCTATATCAAGTTATTTAAGTAGATTTGTAGAGGAAGATGATAGTGCACTGACAGAAATAAAAATATAAAGGGTGAAATAGAAAGAACTAGGGAAAAGATTACAAATAGTGTAGTACAAATGTACAAGAAATGTGTGAAGAAAAAAGAAATTAGTGAAAAAATGGAAAGTAAAAAAGTTAGCAGAAAAAGAGACTAAAGTGTGGGAAAAGGAGAGTTCTTTAAATGAGCTAGATAAAGTATTAGGACAAGTAAGTATAGATTTGGCTGCTGGACCAGATGGAATAGGGTATGGAATGTATACAAATTTAAGGGACTGGCAAAAAAAATTAAAGATTTTGAATGAATGGTTAAATTAAGGTTTTATGTATAAAGAATTATGTAGTGGAATATTTAAATTCATATGGAAAAATGAAGGTAGAAGACAATTATAAAAATGGAGACTGATAGTATTGAATAATGATGATTATAAGATCTTTATGAAAATACAAAATAGATTTGAAACTAAAATGGAAAATATTATTGAAGATGTACATTTAGCAAAAAGAGGAAGGGTTGTCAAGAATTCTTAATGACAGTTAAGAAATTGTGGATGATATTATGACTAGAAAAGATAATGATAGGAGACCTTAATAAGGCATTTGACACAACTGGACATGAAATTTTATGGATAATAATAAAAGACTATAATATAAGTGAATAAGAATATTATGTATGCCAGTGTATAGTAATAATAAAGTAAAAATACTTGTAAATGGCTGGTTAAGCCAATAAGTACATATGAAAAGTGGAGTAAGACAGAGATATTCTATGAGTTGTATACTCTTTGCATTAGTTATGAACAGACCTCCCAACCAGCCCAAATTATCTGTTTTTATGCCAAGTTTTGGGGTAAAAAAATGGGGCGCCACGATTCCCGAGTGGCACCCCTTCATTTCCGATTTTCCCAGCGTTTTTTTTTCATGTTTGTCCGCTCGATGACGTCAGCTCCATCAGCCTGTCGGAATTCAGCACTCGCGTACATTGTGAATGCATTTCCAGTGTGTTTTTTGAATGCGCGTAAGCAGGAAGGAAGTAACGACTGCTTTTTTAAATGGATCTGGCTGCCTGCGAGAAGGACACACTTATAAATGGATTATTATAGGAAAATGCGAGCGCCGAGCAGAACGGATAAGTTCAGGTAAGGTATATGTGTAAAAAAACAGAAAACTCTCATCAAAAACAACAAATTCATATAATTTGTCAGGCAAACTCCTGTGTAGTAAATTATTGGTACTCCTATATAATATCTTGAGGGTATTGTTCCTTAGTCAGAAGTTTCATTTTTAAGCCGAGCAAGCCGAATATTGCAATAAACCTTTCTCTAGCTTCTTTTGTTGGCAGCTTAAGTAGCAATTAGTACTTAGCATTTGGCAAATTAACCCAAATATTTAACCAAGAGATTTGTTCCCTTGCATTATGAATTTAAATGAAAATCTTTTGAACAGTTTTATTTCATCTTTTCCCCTCCTCAAAGAAGTCAAACATTGATTTTCCAATATACAAGATGTAACTTCTAACACACGTTTTGCCAAAAAATACCTTCTGTCTTAGTGGGAGATATCACATCACTTTATAAGAATTAAGTATTTGCAAAACTTTCTAACAAAAATAGTTTATAGTGCATAAAAATATAAGACTTGAGGGAGAAAAATATAGCTTAGTAAGGATTTTGACATTAGTGCTCTTTTGCTTAATTTTTTTTCTTTTGCTGCAGCATATACATTTCCACTTAGTCATAGAACTTAAGCCACATTGAGTTGTCTGAACCAAATGAAGAAAATGCTGATTCATTGTTCCAGTTATGTTAATCCAATATCAATGCATACACTGTTTCTCTTCCTAAAATTATTATTTTTTCACTTTTTTCATATCTAGTTCTATAATATTCTGCAAATGTAATTTATTTCTGATCCAAAGTAATATCCCAGCAGTCTTTTAAGCTTGTAATAAGTCAACTGCACAAGCTTTTGAGTTTTTGTGACACACAAAAGACCCCCCCACAAACATACACACACATACACATACTAATATGTTAAAATAAATAATCATTAGCAAGGGCTGAAATACCTGAACAGTGAACAGAGGAATTAATTGACCACCCCTGTTGGAAACTTTCTGTACTGTAGCACTAGCAGCCTGTTCTTTTAACCAGTAGCCGTATCATTGAATCTGAAACTACATCACTGGTAAATCATTTAAAAGTATCGAGAAGTCTCATAGTCATGATTGTGTGCAAGCATTTGATGTTTGTGGCATATAAAAATGAAATGCTCATATTGATTCATAATAAGTTACTAGGCTTTTGAATAAAAGTTACCTAGAAGCCTGAAAACTGTCTTCCCAGTTTTATTCTTGATTCTTTTTTATTGGAATCCAGAATGGGTCTAAAAGCTGGCAGAAAATTGAACTTTTTATTTTTAATAAATGTGTATTGCACAATCTGGTGATGCTTTGAGTTACAAATCTACCTTTAATCTATGTAACAGATACTTATTCATAGATTCATAGATTAGTACTAGGCTAACTGCCCTTGGGTGGTCACAGTGGTGCAGTGGTTAGCATTGTCGCCTCACAGCAAGAGGTTCTCTGGTTCGATCCTGGCTGGGGTGCCTTCTGTGCGCAGTGTGCATGTCCTCCCTGTAGTCGCGTGGGTTTCCTCTGGGTGCTCCGGTTTCCTCCCACATCCCAAAGACATGCTGCAGGTGGATTGGACACTCTAAATTGCCCCTAGGTGTGAGTGCATGTGTGTGTGTGCCTTCTGTGGAAGGTTAGGCGCTGGGCTGGCAACTCAATACTGTAAAACTCCACTGCCAATCATGAGCGGACAGGTGATCTGCTGTGGTGACCCCTAACTGGGAAAAAGCCAGAAGAAGACTAGGCTAACTGCCCTTGCGAGCCATTTTTTTAAGCCTAGCCAATTATCCCTTGTGAGACTCAAACCCTGCACCTTGTGTTTGTAAGACAAACACCTTAATCATTAGGCCACCCTCCTAACCCTCCCAGGGTTAAGTGGTATTAACAGGGTGATGTGTACTGACATGATACTAATGCCATGATAAAAGGTAGAAATAGTTCAAAAGAATCTCCCTTGTGAAATGCATTGGACACAAAACATTAATCCATACTTTTGTGTCAGTATGAGCTCCATTGGTTTGGTCGACAGGGATTTTGGTTGACATCCGTGTAATTGACTGCATTTGGTCGATTATACAGGTAGCTGACAAGTGTGTGAGATCAACAATCCCCCTGGTATTGCTTTGTTTAGCAGATGTTTATTAATGGTTGTGCATTGTGCTAAAATGTAAAAATAAAATCCAAATAATCATTGTAGAAGTAAAGCGGTATGCAAACATTAGTGTTTATGGTAAATGGGATGAAATAACCAGGTAATGGGACATTGGAATGGCTACAGGGGGGCTCTGATGCTATATTTTAGTTGTCTGTTCTTCAGTTTGCTTTTGAAACTTGGTATCTCATAATTCCTTTGGAGTGGGTGAGGTTACGTAATTATGTATGCAAATTTTGTGTTACTCAACGGACAGATTTGTACCTATTTTTCATGGGCCTTGTCCAGATTTTTGATATTTCCAGGTTGAGAGGTATGGTTATGAATGTGATAGTTTGTGAAATAAATTACAAAATGAAGGAGGTGGAGTAAATAACACCTGAAGGGTTAAGAATTCCAGTTCTGCTAACATATGCAGATGACATTATAACTGGAAAAAAAACAAAATCTGGATAAAAAATAATAATTTGCACAAATGAGTGTCTAGA
Source organism: Protopterus annectens (assembly GCF_019279795.1). NCBI lineage: Eukaryota > Metazoa > Chordata > Ceratodontiformes > Protopteridae > Protopterus > Protopterus annectens. The sequence goes on from NC_056728.1 coordinate 1,119,085,535, forward strand.
GATTATGGGGATGGCTTTAAATAAAGAGAAAAGTAAAGGTTTAGATGATGTAATAAAGAAGAAAAGTGATATAATATATTTACATTGTCAAGAAGAAGAAACTAACAAACACGTATTTTTGAAATGTAAAAGATTAAAAAAGTTATGGGAAAAACTATGTAAAGAAGAATTTTTTGAACATATAAAAGAAGTGGTTAAAATAACATAAACATGGATATGATTAAATATGGACATTATAAAAATAGAAGTAAAGAATGTGTTAAAAGAATAGGTAAAAAGTTACTTTATGTTATATGTGTTATATGTAATGAAAGAATAAATTAAATTATGTTTAATGGTAATTGAATTTTAGCAATAATAATAATAAGTAAATCAGGTGGTAGTTATGGAAAAAGGAGTGTGGGGGGGTCTAATAAGGATGAAAATTTAGTATAATTATGTTAACAGATTTGTATATCTATATATTTGTACATTTGCAAATATTTTTAAATATGTTGTAAATAAGAGTTATTTTTGTATATAAAGGACCCCTATTTTTTTCTATAGGTTCCATAGAATCTTTATCTCCACCAAAGCTACCATAAACTTAGGAAAATGTGGCCTCTGTTTAAAATCTCATCCAAAGGATGTCACTCTCAGGAGTGCAGCAGCACCCCTCCCAATGTTGCACTGCAGTATCAATAATTACAATTTGTAGCTGTTTTTGATTCTTTGTTTCCTCATGATTTTTTCTTTGTATTTGTCCATAATTATTGCTCTAAGAGGATAAGAAGTATGCCTGACTCAGCCAAATATCTGTTCTACAGTCCTCACACATGCTGTTTTGAAACGCTGCCATTCTTCTTCAAAAACATTTGTTTTCTCTTCTTCCTGAGGTGATAGAGCCCTCAGTACTTCACTAACTCTTGCGCTTTCTATCCAATCAGCTTCCAGGTCTTCAGCCTAGTCTTATCTAACCAATGATTGTGCCAACCAGTAGTTTATACTGTGGGCCAACTGCTTCACTGAAGATGACTTTCTAAGCCCCTTCCTTACCAGGTGTAAGTCTACCTGAGTTGCATGCAGGCCTTTCTTGTATGTACGTTATCTGGCAAGTTTGCATACCCAGTGATCTCCATTTGGCACAGGTGTAAAATGTTGTGTAGGTTTAACTGATTTTGTAATAGTCACAAACAGAATGTATGCAGATAATTTATGCCAGCCCAATGTATTACTCCAATGTCTTTGCAGCCTAGGGTCAACATCTTCCACCACCTAACCCTTAAAAAAAAAGTTGCACTGCTTGTTGTCTAGAATATCAACTTTTTCCACCTGGCTTTTAAAATAAAAGTAATATTTGTTATAGTTTGCAGTAACACCCTGTTCTATGATCCAGCTTGTATAATAAAATAAGTTTTGATAGTTGCTTGTGGTGGGTCTATATCATTTTAAGTCAAAGTGTAAGTAGACTTTATTGTCGATCAGATATACACAGCAGTGCAAGCTGAATGAAATTACATTGCTTTGTTCCCCATGCAAGGCATATCAATAAAACACACAGTCTGAATGGCAGTAAGACTAATGCCCATACAGTGATAATTAAAATATTAACAACACAATAAATTACTACAATTGGTCAGAAAGACATTAGATAATATTATACTAGTAGGTATTGCAAGACTATGACCTCATATTGTGATTGTTTAGACTATTTCACTTCATCAGTTGTAGTAGGACATATTCTGATATTCATATTGCACATGCATGGAGTGATGACTCACTCTTGACTATTGCACATTCAGGAAGTAATAGCATAAGAGATCAGACTAACTGTACCAGTCACTGAAGCAATTTGCCAGAGTGATTACTGTAGCTGATACTTCAGAGCAAGTGGCACATTGATCTAATTATTCACTGTCATGCCTGGCATTCAAGTTCAGCAGCTTTATGGATAGAGGGAAGAAGCTCCTGTTCAGTCTAGATGTTTTGCATTGTAAGCTGCAATACCGCCTGCCTGAAAAAAGGTGGACGTACATGCCATGGGCAGGCTGAGTGGGATCATTGATTATCTTCCTAGCCCTTCCTACACACTGTCTCGTGCAGATCATCCATGGATAGGAGAGAGGAACCAATGACTTTTTCCACTGTCCTCACTACCCACAGGAGACCCTTATAGTCAGATGTTTTGCAATTACCATACCAAACTATGATGTTATTTGAGAGGATGCTCTCGATAGTCCCCTGTAGAAGGCTTTGAGGATGGTCTGAGACAGGTTTGCCTTCCTCCGTTTCCATAGGAAGTGCAGACATTGTTGTGCCTTCTTCACTGTGTGGCTAATATGAGTCGACCAGGATAGGTCATCTGACATGTGCACCCTCACGAACTTCATGTTTCTGACTCTTTCCACTTCTCCCCTTAATTTCCAGAGGTTGATGTATCTCCTGAGTCCTCCTGTAGTCCACTATTAATTCTTTGGTCTTGCTTACATTTAAGGTCAGATTGTTGCTGTCGCACCACCCTATCAGATGCTCCTCTTTATCCCTGTAGGCTGTTTCCTCATCATTTCTAACAAGATCTATGACAGTAGTATCATCTGCGAACTTGATGATTTTGTTGGATTCATGCTTGGCCATGCAGTCATGTGTCAACAAGGTGAACAGCAGAGGATTCAGGACGTAGCCCCGAGGAACACCCATGCTCAGTGTAATACTGATTGAACTGTTATTTCCCACACATATTTTTTGGGGTCTGTTGATGATAAAGTCCAGTATCCAGTTATATAGAGAGGTGTTGATGTCTAGCTGTATCAGCTTCGATATCAGATTGTGGGGGATGACATTGTTAAAGGCAAAGCTAAAACTGATGAATAGCATTCTGACACAGCAATTCTTGTTCTCTAGATGTACCAAGAATTCATGAAGTGCTATAGCTATTGCATCATCTGTGCAGTGTTTAGAGCTATAATCAAACTGTAATGTATCCAGTGTTGCAGGTAGGCTTGAAGAGATGTGGTTCTTGATCAGCCACTCAAAATGCTTCATTACTGTTGTTGTAAGATCAACTGGCTGGTAATCATTAAGCCTTCTTGGTTGGGATTTTTTGGGTAAGGGAGTGATTGTTGTATTCTTGAAGCAACTTGATACAATGGCTTTTTGCAGGGATGTGTTGAATATATCTGTAAGAACAGTGGACAGTTGGTTAGCACAGTCTCTTTGAACCCTTCCCATAATATTATCAGGACCAGCTACTTTTCTTAGGTTGACTTGCCTCAGGTTCTTCAGAACATCAGATGTTCTTAGACATAACACCTCCTCACCCTGTTTGACAGGGAGCTTATGTGGCACAGTGTTGTTGTCCATATCAAATCTTCTGAAGTAGGAGTTCAAGTTCAGTCTGCTCAGGAATTCTGTGTTGTCATCACATGGTGAGGATGCAGGCCGGTAGTTGGTTATGGCTTAAATGCCTTGTCAGAGATGTCTGGAGTCCCTTTGGTCAGAGAAGTGTCTCTGAATTTTATGCCCATTGGTCCTCTTAGTCTCCTTTATACATCTTAGATTTGCTTTGGCCACTCATAGGGCATCCTTGTCTTTTGATTTAAATGCAGCATTTCATGCCTTTAGGAGCTCATATACTTCACCAGATAGCCAGGGTTTTTGATTAGCCTGCATGGTGATACATTTAATGACTGTTACATCATCAACACGTTTTGAAATATAGTCCATTACAGATTCCGTATACTCCTCCAGGTCAATATGATGGTTCTTTACAGCTGCATCTCTAAACACTGACCAGTTTGTACATTCAAAGCAGTCCTGAAGTGCCAACACTGCTCCCTCAGGCCGTCTCCTTACTTGTTTGGTTGTAGGTTTGCCCCTTTTCAGCAGTGGTGTGTATGCAGGGAGCAGCATGATGGTCAGATGGTCTGAGTTGCCCAGATATGGATAAGGTGCTGCTTTGTAGGCCAGTTTTACATTTGTGTACACCTTATCCAGAGTGTTCACCCCTCATGTTGCAAACTTCACATGATGGAGTAATTAGGATTTCATTGAAGCGACTACCAGTTGAACACCAGGGAAAAAAAAACAATCAGCCAACCTAGTGACTATCACAAAATCCACATAAAACCCGCACCCTTCACACACACCCTGTCTAAATATATCAAGTCCAAGATCGCACTACACTGGGGAAAGGGGCACATTCCAGATGATAGACAACAAGTTTTTTTTTTCCTAGGGAAGAAATTCGCTTAAATGAATGTTCAATGGAATTAATGGTCAGTGCATTAAGTTCAACGAATAGGTGTTCGACGGGTAGTCACTTTGACTAAATGATATAGACTCGTTTGTGGTTACTTTACACAGCTCCTGACTCTTAGAATAATGCTGTACTGGTTTTATGGGATCACCCAATCCCATTAGTTTAACTGTAAAACAAAGTGCCTGCTCTCTACAGTCACCCTCTACCCATTTCTTGTAACATAAAATGTGTACTCATTGTTGAAACTGTCTATCTCCCCTTCCTTTTAACACAAAATGAGAGGTTGCTGCTATAGGTAAACCTCTCTGTATTCCTGAATGCATGGCAGTGTTTGTAGTCCAGGGTATTTTCGTTCTTTCCCACCAAGAAAGTGCACCATTAAATCAGTGTTACACCCTGTCGTGCTTTAGCATACCAATAAAACTCACTATTATGTTGCTCATGTAGCTAATTTCAGTGTAATCCAAATTCTGCATTAGTTGATGTTTCATGCTTATGTGGTATAAAAGTGAGATTCAAATCCACAGCCTGAGCAGAGGCAGGATAAATAGGCAGTTATACCTAACATGGATTGAATGTAACAGAACTGGGATAGATGGGTGTTCCCTTTCTCATTATTATATGCTATAGGACGCAGTGACGGAGCCATGTTCTCATAAGAAGAGGCATGTGCGGTAGGCCTGTAATGTTATGGAATGAAGCGGAACCATTTTCTTTAATCATATAGGATGCATAGTATGTACTGCATCGATATTTACTGTTTCTCTGGCAATGGTATATTTTATTGAGGAGTAAGGCATAGATTCTTCACCATGCCAAAACCAAGTTGAATGTACTTTCATGACCTAGAAATTCCCTGCTTGCTTCTGCTAGCTAGAGAAAATAAAATACTTTTGCCTCATTTCTTCTTAGAAAGGAAAAAAATGGATACCACATCTATGTGTTAGTTTAGTTCATCATCTGGACTCCAAATGGAAATGTATAATACTTCCTGCAAATATCCTGATGGGCTCTTATACTTTTTGTATGAAGTTACTCTTACTTCACTGTGTTGAAAATGAAGTCAAATTAACATTTATACTTTCAGTCCTTTGCAAACTGCTTTTCCATGTTAAGTTTCTCTGCACAGATATTTTAGTGCAGGCAGCTGCTGGAATTATGATGTGCACAGACAAGATCTTCTAAGTGTATAGATTATATTTACTAGTGCAGTTTACTCGATAAATAACATGAATTCTGCATATAAATCAGTCATGTTGTTGTAAAATTTCCTTTCAATTTAATGTTATTTTTTTCCCCCTGGCGTTAGCTAAAAAGAGTCTCTGCCCAGCTGATTGTAATTACCCAGTTAAAATGCTTAAGCAGTTAGCCAGAAAAAAGGGTAGGGATTTATTAGGTCTGTGCTTAGAATGATTTTGTAATGGGAGGAGGGGCAAACATGTATCAACTCAATTTCAGTTTTATTTAGTCGTGTCAACAGGTATGCTGTTAACAGCAGAATGACATGAAACCAGTTGTCAATTTAATTCAACAATATTTCTATTAAACCTAAAACTTTCTGTGGTATCAGCACACTTTCATCTTTTAATTATGTTATACCTCAAACCTATATGATTGAATTCTTCAAATATTCTGTTCCTACTTCCCTGCATTATTAACACAACTAGCGTATTTGCTGGTATTCTCATCTCTGATGGTGAATAATAAAAATGAAAAGTTCTTTCAAATTCTTATGAATAATGTTCTTATAAACAGGCCCGAAATATGTTCAAGCATTCATTTCCTTTTGTTTATGTAAATTGGAATTCTGCTGGCCTATATACCATATCCTCATTTGGGCAATTATCATTGGGGAACCTTCTCTCCATCTTCTCTACTGCAGTTCTGGTACACCATTTACTTCTTTTAAACAGCTGAAATGAATATCTACCTTAACTTCCTGACCCTTACGTTAGTGATTTAATCCATGTTATCTTTATTGTACAAACATTCCACATAGAATTTTGAAAATGTGTCATTTTCATTTCCTTATATTTTCTAATCCTCCAGAATGTCTTAAAAGCTTCATAATTTAAGGGGTGCATGTATCACTTAATATAATGTTTTACTGCAAGCATTTTCTGAATATCCAAAGCCATATTCTTTATAAATTTTGACAGTTCTTACTAACATACAATTACTAATTCCATCTGTAGCCCATTGTCTATTTTTTTTTCATAAATTCATAGATTGTTACTAGCCTAACCACCCGGGGGGGGGGGGGGGGGTTCTATTCCTAACCAAGTTTTCCCAAAAGAATAATGCTGTCTTGTATGCAAAAAAGACATTGAGGGCCAGGCATTTATAAGCTACCTATGTCCATAAGGGACAGTAACAGGTCCGGTGCAAATTTCCAATCCACCATCCACAGGTCTAGATTGCTCTTAAACTGGGTAATAGATAAACTCAACTTCAAATGGATGGGAAGGCTTTTCCATAGGAGGGACAGTCTCTGGCACACATATCTACTCTACAGCATGTTCTGTTTAAGCCACAGATAAAATTCAGGTCTCTAGACCTTGTATTTTTGGTATTTCTGGTAGTCTATGACTGAAAATATGTAGGAGATTCACAAGTGTGGGGTTTGCGAATACCTTGTAAGCCAGGCATAGATCACCCCTTAGCAATTTATAGGAGACTAAGTAGAGGGAAAAGGCTTTAAGGTACTCTACATAAGGCAGGTTTGTTATGCCTTGTATTAATTTTGTAAGGAACCTCTGTGGTCATTATAGTTACTGCACATGCCTGGTCAGGTACATAACAAAGGAAACATTGTGCTCTATGATTGGTCTGATAAGGGTGGAGTACAGTGGGATAATGACTTCTTTGGACCTAGATGCCATGCTCTTACGTAAGGTTGCACAACATAAAAGGATTTCCTCACAACTGTGGCAATGTGGTGGCCAGGTAAGGCTACTGTCTATGTGTGTACCCAGATCCTGAACCACTGGGTCGACTCTTAGGGGCAAATTACCAACATGGTAATTAACCAGGATGGTTGACTTCCCAAAAGATATAATTATGCATTTCTTAGCATTGGGGATTAAGACAATGACTTTGGCACCATTTGTTAGTCAGAAGTAGACCTTCTTGAAGAATGCTAGTACCTGCAAGGGAGTCAAGGATAACTGCCAGTTTGCAATCAGCTGCTAACTTAGTCAGCCATAAACCTCAGAATTTGTTTCTGTTTCAGAGAAATAGATGGCAAAAAGGAGTGGGCCCTTTACCAAGCCCTGGGGGACTCTGCTAGTGACTTTCCTCTTGGTGGAGGTGGCTTCAGTTATTTTGACCTCCTGGGTGCTATCAGCCTATTCAGTGGGTGATAAACGGGTTTAGACCTAAATTAATGAGTTTTTCTATAATGCCTGAGTGGGGTATTGCATCAAAAGCTCTGGCCAGGTCTAGGTAAGCTGTGTGCACTGTCTTACCTTCATGCAATGCTTTGGTGACCTTCTCAAAAAAGTCCACCACTTTTAATAGGCATGACCTTCCTTTAATAAAGCTGAACTGTGATGGGTCCTACATTAACAGGTTATCTGTGTTCTCATATATTATTTACATGATGATTCTTTCCATGGCTTTACATATGAGGCTGGTAAGACTTATGGGCCTGTAGTCACCTGGATCAGTGGTTGGACGTCCATAGCACTGGGGAATGACTGTAGCCATCTTCCATTCCTTGGGCACAAAACCTGACTGAAGGCTCCAGCTGAAAAATTATTCAAGTGGAACAGAGCGTTCATGTTTCATGCTATTTATTAAACATCCCAGGATGTTATCAGGGGCCATTGATGCAGTGTTTTGGCCATGGAAAGTGCATTGATGACCTGTTAAGTAGTAATGTTTGGGGGGATTGTGTTATGCGCTATTTCCTTTGGACTGTCAGGGGGAAGTTGAGGGAGAAATTTGCGATAAACCTGTCAGCCAAAAGGTTGGTAATGGCCTCTGGTTCAGTGTGAGTAATGTCATTTACAGTAATGTCTGCTAATTGTTGTGTATTTCTCCTGAAGTTATGGACAAAGGCATAGAAAGCTTTGTGGTTGTTCTTTGTCTGAAAACTATTTTTTCTTCAGGTTTAACTTTTGAACTATTAATTAACCTTCTTAGCTGTCTGCTTAGATTGGTCAGTGGGCTTTTAGTATGTATGACTATGATCTTCCTACCCTTGACCAAGATTGTTTTCTTTTGTTGTATAACCAGTTGATATTGTGATTCAACCAGCGTGGCTTGTCTTTTGAGTTTGTCTTATTATTAATACAAATGGGCACAGCTCGCTTTATATAGCTATCAATATGGCTGTACAGAAGTTTTGTAAATAGCTCAGCTACTGGTACTTGGAATTTAGCCAAGGTGTTGCTCAGTAGAGAGAGGTTAGCCTTGAAATAGTACCTAAAGGTTTTTGGTTTTGCTGGATCCCCAGATTTAATTTTTTTTCAAGTAATACTGCCTTATGGTCAGATCTGATGACAGAAGACATTTCATTGTCTTTGTTCTAATTCTTCCATCTTAGTCTGCTGATCCTTTCATTCAGCAAAGGCATTTAGATGCTTCACTGAATGCAGTCACAATTTTAAACAGTCATTTTCATTTCAGGATTCACCATTTCCATCTCTATGCTAGGCACCCTTATTTGAAAAATATTACTTATAAAAAGAGGAAGCATAAGACATCTTGAAAATATTCCTGCTCAAAAACATCTATACTTTCTTTTGTTACACAGCATTTGTTTATTCATCATTTACTCAGAATGCATGCTCATACATGAATTAATCTACAACTTGCATTTGTTTGCTTTTAATATCCGAAGTGAAGTAGCAAACAGCAATTTATCTACATAACCCAAAGAAGCAAGCTTTGCATTTCCCATATATATATATATATATATATATATATATATATATATATATATATATATATAAAATGAAAAGCCAAGGGACTAGGGTATAGCCCTGCCTGATAACCTTGTTCAGGCTAAATCTTTCTGGGGATGTTCCTTCTTTGAATGATTCAATTGTGCCCAGTTTGAATCCTCCGAAGCTGTTCTTACACAAAACACCTGATGTGTAACCCCCTTTTCTAATATAATCTCCTACAACTTCCCTCCATTGACATTACTGAAAGCTACATCAATGTCAGTTGATGCCTCCCAAACTTTTTGATGTCTTATCAGTGTGTATTTTTCTACTATCTGTTGACAAATCATAAAAGCATCAGTTGTGCTCTTCTTTTTGCTATATGCACACTGTAGCTGACTGATATATGTTTTGATCTGTCTTTTTAAATTAGAAAGAATACTTTCAGCCACAGTTTTAAGTGAATTATCTAATAATATTATTAGTCTGTCGGAAGATGGGTAATTAAAACTCATCCATCTTGTAGATGGGAGCTATTACACCTGCTAAATGGTGTAAAAAATACTTATCATGACTGGCAGCTTTGGCTTTTTTTAATTCTGATCACCTCTTCTATTAATTTTACTGTTATATATGTATTTTCTATTGACTGTACTCTGTCTAGTTACATGCTACTAAACCAACTCCTGATTTAAATTCACCTGCCTTGACTGAATTAATCTGACAACATTCTTTCTAACTTGTATTTGTTGCATGTCTGTTATCACTACCTGATTTCCCTGTACATGTCCTTATTTCTCTTCAGGAAGCCTTGCTGTCTTCCTTTTTTTTCCCTTTGTATAATCTCTAACATTTTGTTTCGTCGCTTGCTAAGTAAATGTCTTTTTTCACATTAATTTAATTTATTTAGAATTTCCTTGGCTTAATCATTCATATGTAGTTAAACAGTGTCATACTTTTAATGCATCTCTTCAATTGTATCTTATGGTCATCCTTTCCAAATTGTAAATCCTTATGAAGCATTCATATTTTGCATTCCATCTTTTTTAATCTCTTGTTTACATTTCTCCAAAGTCTCCTGATTTAACTTTGCAATTCTGTTCTTAACTTTTCCCTCCTCATACACCATTTTTATATTCTAATTTTTGTTTTAGCCAAATTGCAAACTCATTATTCAGTATTAAAAGAGTCTGGTAATATCTTCTAACAACAAGCATCCAATGATACGTTGTCTTATCCACCTTGTGACAGATTTTAGTAGACTTACTCTGATGTAAGGCCTATATATAAAGCAGGCTTACACACAAATAAGTCACTTTTTATACTGGGAACAAGTATTTTAGAATCAACCCCGTTATCACAAAACTAATACTACACTTAAAATGCCAGCTATAACTGCAAATTTACTTGATCAATCCAGATCTTACAAGGATTAAAACAATGAACCAGCCCTTGTTTCTTGTAACTATATGTATTTGTGCAATTAAGACAGACCAAATCAATTTTGATGTCAATTTTAGTAGGAAGATAACTTGCTTTTCTATTATTGGATTCCATGAGGATCTTCTTCCTTCTAACCTTTTATCCTTCAAAACCCACAAGAAGTTGCTAAATTTTGTAATTCATACATTTACAGCTCAACAAATTAGAATCTCTTTACATCTAGCTATTATATCTTCAAGTAAATTATCTATATTATCCAAATGTTTAGGCTGATCTTCTGACATCCTCCCTAATGGCTAATATATATTAAACAATTCAAATTCCCCTGTAATATTGGTAATATCTATAATGATTATGCCTTCATTACTGAATGTTCATTTTACCTTTAAGTATTTTGTGTTTTTGAATAGTATAATTATATCACTGCTTGGTCTCCTGTGCTTTTCTCTTTCATTGCTGACACCCAAAATACGTCAGTGTTTTGTACCTTAATGACATTAATTTCTTCTACCATTCTTTTTGTAAATTTATTACACCAAGAATTTTAATAAAGTCCCACAAATCATTACCTTTGAATTTATTCACAAGACCTACAATATTCCATGACATTATCTTTAATTTGTTCACACTATTCTGTGAGCCACTAATTACATTCCATTTATCCACTAGGCACGCACGATCATCTTTTTTTCCCCTCTGCACAACTCCATTAAATTCAGTAAACTTCTAGCATTTCTAATGTTTAACTAATTATTCTTGAAGGTATCATTTAGTGCTTCTGAGCACCATATATGTACTTGCATAGTGTTATATTCTGTGTTTACTTATTTAAACTGTTTGTTTCTAGTTTCTCTTTCTAGCAGTATTTGTAAAACAGATTTGAGGTGTTTTTAAAACAAGATTGCTATCTCATTTTTCTGGAATGAGTAAATTGAAAACCGCAAAGATCCTTGCTTTATATGGGACTCTAATCCTGTTTCCTTCCTTATTGTCATCTTCTTTTCTCACTCAGCTCTTATGACTGTCACACATTCCTTATGAGGCTGTACCTCTCAGCCATATACTTAAATGATTCATTATTTCTTAACATATTTTCAGATGTCTATATTTGAGAAAATACTTTCCAAATGGATGGTGTACCTACATTTGCACCCATCTTTTCTGGACATCTAAACCTATTAATAGTCTCCCCCTACAATATTTACTACTTTAGTACATTCCTTTTTAGTAATTTGCTAACTGGGTAAGACCACATGATACAAGTGTCTCTTTTTAAGGGCAATATGAACATTGTCTGCTAAATTACTTGCTCAGAAAGACAGTTGGCAAACTGAGTCAGACCTTGTACCCTTGACTACAGGAAAGGAGCTCATTAACAGCCTAGAGCCTTACTCCTCTGTGCTAACTGCCAGACAACAAACAAGCTCACAAGATGCATAGGCGGAATCTTGTATCTCTAATTTTATGCCTTCTGAATGAGCATCTGCTACTAAAGTAAATTTTTATGTCCAACCAAGCATCTTATGTATTTCCTATATTTTAAATCATTGGTACATTTTATTCTAACCTCTATATATTGCATTTTAGATAATCTGTTACTAAGTTCTCTCATTTCAAAATGTCTACATTTTTGTGATGTATTTATTTGCTGTTCTTTTTTCGTATTGTTTCATTTCTGCTTAACCTTTGTAGGAGACCTTCTTCTATATTGTGTTACTCTACACCTCTTTAATAGCTTCCTTCCCAGTTATCTGTCTCTTGGATAACACATAGATGTGTATCTGTATTTTGATCAGCATTTTAGTACTAGATTTATATGAAATACATTTATTAACATTTTCTTCTATATATCAATTTCATTTAGCTCTTTATTTCCTGAAGTTGTTTAGCATTCTTCAATTTCTGCTTTTGTTTTGTTTTTTTTCTTTTTCTATTCAACATCTCTGTTCTTTTTCATGGAATCTTTCTTTACTGTACTATTTCTCTGTCAATCCCCTTGATTCTCCAATCCAATATTTATTTTATTTTCCTTAATCTCTAAATTCGTATTGGTTACTTTTATACTTTTTTCTCTTTCTCATTTCTTCCTTTGTCATTTTGATTTCTATACATTTTTATATTTCCATCTGTTTTATCTTTCATTGCGGTAACAATGCTGACATCATTGCCTCACCATCATCTCTTTTATACACTTTATTGATTACATGCCCTTTCATTTAGTTTGGTTACACACCGCTCTACTAAGTTTTCTTTCAAGCCCATTCTATGTTCATCTAGTTGGATATTCTAATATGTCCATTCCATTTTGTTTGCAGTTGATTTCAGCCTTTCTTTTAACAATAGCATCTCATGTTTAATAGCCTCTCTTATATGTTGCCCTAACAACCCTTCTTCCATTCATAAGATGTTTGAATCATGTATATTTCTAAGAAATTCCATCAGGAAGTGCAGGAGGCTCTGATAATACATATTGTGTTTCATTTCCTTATTTATCATCCCATCAATTCTCTCAACACTTATTTTATAATTATCCATCCCATTACTACATATATTACTATCTCTTAAAGCTTCACTGTCCTTATTGTCTCATTTTTAAAACTAAACTAAAATCATTGAATGTCCTTATTCCTTCACTGACCTTGTATGTGAACTCATATTCTTCACTTTGGCTTGAAATCTAGTGAAAACCTTACTTCCTATCATGAAATTTTAGGACATGCTATTCATTTAAAAGTGAATCAACTAATACATGATGAGAATCTGGTGCTTCTGAATGAACATTTGCTGCTGAAGTTATGTTTTTGTCCAGCCAAGCATCTGATGTATTTCTTCTGTTTTAGATTGTTGTCACTTTTTATTCGAGCGTGATTTGGTACTCTCAGTTCCATCATCACCCTCATAGCCGTCCTTAGGTATAGGTCAAATAGGTGGCTGCCTAGGGTGCCGCTCTAGCAGGGGCACTTTTCCAGTATTTATTTGGTGTTGGTAGACCAGGATGGGGGCACCAGGTGGCATGATAAGGGTCGCTGTGGAGCCCTTTTGCCTAGGGCAGCAGCTGACCTAAGGCCGCTCCTGATCACCCTGTAAAATCACATCATTTAAATCACTTTTATTTCTGCTTCCTATTCCCTTGTCCATCCTTTTCTCATGTTTGCCCTCATCTCTTTGGTTCCATCTAACAGAAACTAATTTCTGGAAATAGAAATAGGTAATCAGACTGGCAATTCAGCTGTCCCTGTTTTGAAGGAACATTCCTGTTTTGTGGCCTGATTTACCTCTCCACAGCATGTCCCCATTTTTAGAGGTATGTCCGTATTTTCAGGCTTGATTTACCCGTCCACAGAATTTTCTGAATCCCTAATCATTACAACAAATTTTCAAGCTGTCTGGTGCACAGAAAAACCACACTATGTGACAGACATATTAGTATCAACAATAATTTAAAGAAACAGGACATGTATCTTACATCTTCCTTTTTCTGAAATAGAAATAAATGACTTTGTGTGATAGAATTTTGGAATACAATTTAGTAAAGTCTATAGACTTTATGCTATTTCTTTGATGATGTGCTTATGTTTTTCCATCATTTTTGTCACTCTGCTTTTTCAGCTTGCAGTTCTGAGTAATATCCTGCATTCCTACCGAAAATGAGAGGAGTCATGTGCTATTTGATATTCAAATGTTATGCTAATTAGATACCAGATGTGTCCTGTGTTTTTTCAAGGGCCTTTGTTTCTATTTTTCAATGTCTGCAGGTTGTAAGGTATGATAACAGGGCAGGCTTATGCCACCTAAATGAAGAAAAGAGTGACAAGTTACACAAATCATAAATGTTGGGTAAAAAAGAAGATCACACTAAAAAACTGCAGAAATTGACAGGCTTATTGAGTTTTGTATGCAAAGTGATCCCAGTAGGCAGATTATTCATGTATCAACAAATTGGATGGGATACATAAGCCCACAGCAAAAGATCAGGAAACACAAAGACACAAGGCCACAGCATAAAATCAGGAACAGAAAGGAAATAAAATGCAACTTAGAAGTGTGGTGGAGGCTTATTCATGAGTTTAGTAAGATAGCTCTATAGCAACAGAAATGCATGAAGGAAGAAGCAGAAATATACAGTGAATATGTTTTTAGGGGTACTTTAGTAAAAACTGTTTCAGCAGCAAATGTCACCACAGTAGGATTTTTTTTTCTTGGCTGGTAGATTAGAAAGGTGTGAATTATACAAAACATGTTTCTATCAACTCTTTTTATATAGTTTCTATTTCTGTTCTTATAATATCCATCATCCATCATATCCATATTTAAGTTCCACAGAAAAGCACAAACATTTTAACCACATGCAAGGCAAGGTTGGTGCTGTAGTTTACCAACAGTTTATTGCACCACAAAATAGAAAAACAGAAGCGCTTTCGATATATAAAATACATAACTTCATCAGATAAAAGCCAACATTCAAATGGGCACATATATATGACTTGCATTGTTACATGACACCAATTAATGAATTAAAGCAACAATGTATAAAAGTATAAAAACAGATAAAAACACATATAACCATTAGTAGATTTCCCAGACAATATATATATGTATATATATATATATATATATATATATATATATATATATATATATATATATATATGAAAATAATGCATAAATATGAATGTGAAAAAGCACATATTTAAAAAAACAACTAAAAATGTAAATATGTAAATATGTGTGTATAAGTCCATAAACGCATATTTATGTGTATAAATCTATGCTATCTCAATTCTACCTTCATTTTTAACACACATCCTATAGATGCGATTTCATTTAAACCTGTGCCCCCCCCACACCCCCCCTTACTTTATATACTAACCAGGATCGCACAACGTGGGGAAAAGGCCATATATACCTTTCAATGAAATGAGTTTCAGTGTAATAGGTTTTCAGTGAAGTGAGCTTTCAGTGAATTGGGTTTTCAGTGAAGTGAGCTTTCAGTGAATATGTGTCAATGAATTAAGCTTTCATGAAATGAGTTTTCAATGAAATGATATATATACTCTACCTATATATGTATGCAATCTATATATATATAAATTCTAAAATAATTCATTCATTTTGTCTTTTGTGGAAGTGTGTGCTGTTTTGGAGCACATGTAAATTCCAAGGTGCACAGTACTTTTTCTCATATTACCCTAAAAAGTTTTTCATCATTTGACCAGTTTCCAACATAATGCTACAATATGGCTCTTTATTTATGTGTATAAAGGCTCTTACCTCACTAACTTCAGTTCCTACGGGTGTAATTATTTAATCCCACACCTTATATCTGTTCAATTCTCTGTCTTATTTATTTTCAGTTTGTGCTGCAAAATGTTTCTTTTTCATATAGTTATTTCTTTCTTCTCCTATTCCCTTTTTCTGCTCCTACCCTCACCATTTTTACATAAATTTTTTCTTCACTACATATTTTTCTACTTGTGGAAGATCCTCCTTCTGTATCCTGTCCATTCATTCTCCCCAAGAAACATTTTTACTGCTCACCAGTTCTGTCACATTTACCAAATCCATAAGCAAGTCATCCTGCAATCCTCCTGATTGCTGGGTTGTAACAATATACTCTTGTGTTGAATCTTCCTCCTCAAAGAGAGTCTGCTGAAAAATATCCTCCAAACCCATCTTGTGGACTCTCCTAGCCATTGCAAGGAAGAACATTACATCAAACTGGAAATCCAAAGCTTCTCCAACTTTTAAGCAATTCATGAATACGGTGTCAGCAGTATTGCAATTGGGAATGAACACTATTAAAGGAAGAACTGAAAGAACTACATCATTATATGCAGCATGGCAAAAAGTAACTGAAATACTGGAGAGTAATGACTGTAGCAGATTATAATCAGGAAACAATTGTATAGAAAGTCAATTATATTCCAACAATAGACAGCCTTGTAAATACTTTATTTTGGTTTTAATGTTTGATATCTGTTTTGAGGTTTTAGCCTACATTTTTAAATAATTTGTAAATACTTCACTATCATAAATAACCTGCATTCATGTTTTCTTGTTTTTGGAAATGAATAAAAATATTTACAAAAAAAAAAAAAAAACATTTCCTCCATATTATTACATTACTTTTGAGAAGGCTTACCTGCCTTTGCTTCATTCATCCATCTTTCTGACATAGACATGGCCACTTTATCATCCTGTACAACAATTGTATAGTCTATATTAGAAAATTTGCTTGTCTTCTTGATAAAATTAAATTCCTTGTGATTCACAAATAATTTCATTTCTTTTCTCTGCTTCCCCAATCAGCCATTGTGCCCGGAACGGAAGTAGAGATTCTTGCTTCAACAGTGTTCCCTCTGTACAACAACCACAGAGTTGGGGTCCTTTATTAAAAATACAACTTATATTCTATATACAAATTCACAAATTACAATGATTTAAAATATTTACAAGTAATTAACATATTTCCCACAACAAATCATTTTGCATACACTTTCAGCTTCCCCCACTCTTTCTTCCACAACCAAAATAGTATTTTTTTTTCAAAATTTCTGACAATATCCATTTTCCATTATATTTTATCTCATTCATTTTTTCATACCATATAATCTATATTATACAAAACAATTTATCATCAATTTATAGATTTTGTTTCACATTTTCATAATATCAATATTCTATTATGTCCATATTTATACAATTTACATTTTTCATTCCTTTTAAATAGTTTTTTCACATATTTCATTCCATAATTGATTCACTTTGTCACTTTTCAAAGAAGCATGTTTGGTAGTCTCTAGTTCCCCACAATGTATACAAATTATATCTTTTATTGATTCATATGGCATATTTGCTTTTACCAGTAACTTATTTATAGATAGCCTCCATAACAAATCTGTACATTCTATATATTTTTTTTACATCTTTTCATTCTTGCTTTTACCACTTTTACTTTTTTATCTTCTGTTTCCATGGATGCACGTAGTAACGTTTTCCCATTATATTTTCATACCATGTTTTCATATACTTGTCTATAAGCTTTTCCCATATTAATTTAAAATGTTCTCTGTAATCTCTATTAACAGATTTCTGTTTTCTTTTTTTTCCAAACACCTTTATAGAATCACCACTTGTGACATAGGCAAATTTACATTCATATAAAAGTAATCAAACTATAATTGACATAAACATTTTACTTCACATATATTGCTATACATCATATAACCTAAGCAACATTACAAAAATTATTAAATTCCTGCCTTTTTTAAACAAGAAACATCTTTATTAAATCATCACTTAGTACATAGGAAATTGTATATTTATTCAAATAAAAACAAACCACACTGACACAATCCTAGTTGCAACCATTTTATGTCACAAACCATACTGACACACTCCCAGTTGTAAACATTATACATCACTTTTAATCTACCTAATCATTTTCAGTCAAGCATTACATAGCTCATTTAAGTCCTGCCATCTTTTAAGCCTCAGTCCTCCCTTGTATGTATTATTCCCACAATTCCCATTTTTTCCTATGTAGTTTGCTCATATCCTTTTCAAAAGATCTCAATTCCAGTTGTTTTATCTCTGTTACTATATTCACTACTTCAAGTATAGTTGGCTTAAATTTTGATTTCCATTTTCTAGTAATTGCTTTTCTTGCAGCCACCATTATTAGACACATTAAGGTCTTACCATGCCTAGGCAATTCCAGTTCTGTATCATAGCTCAGAAAGAATCATCTCCTTTGTCAGACCAATCTGCCCACAGAGCATCTCCTACAGTGCATCCTGCAGGGAATACTTAAAGTCTGCCAATTCACTACACTCCCAGAAAATATGTTCCCAAATACCTATTTCTTCCCTGCCACACCTTCAACATTTGCTGTTTGCTTGAGTAAACATCCTTTGGAGTCTACTTGGGGTATAGAAATATGTATGGAAACATTTCCCATAAAAAAAACTAAATCTTCTAGATTTTGTTGCATATTTGGGAGACATGCATTTATCCTCCCATTGTCTTTTGTGAATTACTTATCCAGTCTCTCTTCCCAATCCTTTTTAACCTTCTCTGATTGATTCTTATAGTTATCAAGCAATATGTGGTCCTATTAATACTTTGTATGCATTTAATAAATCTATATATAGAATTGGGTTTACTAAACCCAGACCTCCTTCCTTTTTATTAGCATACAAAGTCCTCTTTTAATAGGATTCAGCCTAGATCTCCATGTGAATGTGAATAACACATTTAATAATTATTTTTCACATTCTGGTGGTATCATAAACACACTTGCCAGATGTGCCAGTTTACCTAATACCACAGAATTAATTAAATATACTTTTTTCTTGTATGAAAGTTTAAAAGTTCTCCAGAATATGCATGTACTTCTTATTTTAGGTATCATATCCTTCCATTGTATGACTCTGTGTTGCTCACTACCAACCTTTATTCCCAATATTTATATATATTTTTTTATGAAATTGAATACCTTTAATTTATCCAAGCAGCCCCAGTCCTTTATTAATTAATTCTTCATTAATACTTAGCCCTAACACCTTAACTTCTTTAAGTATCTGAATAGCTATACCCATCCATTTTTTTATTTTTCACAATTAGTATTAAATCATCTGCATAAGAGAACATCATTGGAATCTGAATTTGGCAAATAGCATTTAACTTTCTCTAAAGTCCCATTTATATTACAAACTACTGCATTCATAATTAATGCAAATACTATATTGCTTGCTGGACGCCCTTACTTAATACCACTCTTTAATTCTATTGTCTCACTTAACCAACCATTTATCACCAATCTCACCTTATTCTTGCTACAAACAGACTTCAACACATTGATTATTTTATCACCTATGTTATATGCTGTCAAGATGTCCCGTAGTGCTTCATGCTGGATCATGTCAAATGCTTTATTTACATCACCTACTAATATTTCACTTCAGTTTCCCTATTTATCACATTGTCAACCAATTCTCTTATTAACAATAATAGTTCCTGACTTCATTTTTTCTTATATTCAAAATATTGTTTCAGAAAGTAATTTATTAACCTTACTTATTATTCTTTTTGCTATTATTTTCATAAAGATTATGTAATTCACATTATTTAATACTAAAAGTCTCCAATTTTTTATGTCTGTTTTTTCTCCCTTTTTCCATATAAATTTCATTACTTCTATAGGTATTCTTTAGTCTTTTACTCCCTTTTTAAACCATTCATTCAGTACATTTAAAAATACTCCTTTTGCCACTTTTGCATATCATTCTACATTAAATATTCAAGTCCATCTAAACCTGTAGCTGGTTCTACATTTACTGTTGTCAGTATATCTTTAAATTCTGTCATTGTAATCATTACTTCCATTCTCTTATTATCCTCATTGGTTATTTTTTTCTTAAGTTCCATCCTTTTTTTATTACTGTGTCACCTATTGAAAAAAGTTTTAAAAATATGCCTTTTAACTGTGTGTAAAATTTCTTTTTGTGTATTCACTAAACATCCTTCATCATTCATTAACTCTCTTCTTATCTGTATTTTTTCTTTAATCATTTTATTTAGATATGGTGCTACTTCTTCCTTTCTTCCGTGTAAAGAAAATATCTTTGTTTAAATAACATTTTTTTTTCATTTTTTCTTGGTTAATTTTATATAACTTTATTTTTCTAGAAGTTCATCCTTTATTGTCTACTATGCATCTAAAGACCTGATTACTGGTTTCTTTATATTTGACACTGTCTTGTATACATTTTGCCCTTTGCCATTCTAATATATTTTTATATTTTTCTTTTAAACTGATCCACCAGCTTGTCCAGTCTATATAAAATACTCCCATGTTTATGTGTTCCAGCCATAACTGCTGTATTATTTCCTTCACTTGTTCATTTAAATCTAATTAATTAATTCTTTTATACCTCTGCCTATTCTTATGTTACCTATTATTTCTTGAAATTCTATCCAGATTGCTGCACAATCTGAGAAACCTGTCATTCTGACTCCTTGACATAATATATTTAAGTTTTCTCATACTATAAAGTAATCAGTTTAAGTTCTTAGATTACTCCTTTTGTATTTCCAATGTTTGCTTTTACACAGAAAGATTTTACAGCTTCTAACCATATCAAAAATAACTTTTACATCTGCCCCTTCTTTTCTGCTATATCTTAGGTCAGAGTTAAAGTATCCTACTACTATTACTTGCATATTTACACTCACATAATCAAGTATTTTTTAAAACATGATCTCCCTTTGTTTTTGGATAGTGTATGCATAGAGTGCAATTATCCTATATATTTTATTCCTCCATCTTAATTCTAATATTACTATCCTTCCTAATAATACTAATGTATAGCCCAGAATCTCTATACATTCTTTACATAGAATAGCTATACCTGAACATTTTTTGTTTCCTGTGTTCCATATAACCTTGCCTTCCCATAATCCATTAACTTGCATTATTTTATCTTCTGTTGTAATTCTAACATCTATTAGTAATGTAATACCTGTGTCTAGCCTTTTACACCACTCCTAAACTCCTCGACTCCAATGAACATTCTTTAGACTATTTACATTAATGGCTAGAATTCTCACTTTGTAAAATAGTGTTGGTTACTTTTATACTTTCCCTTTCTTATTTCCTCCTATACCTACAATTTTTGAATTTGTGTTTTTTGTCTTTCACTCTTTTTCCAAAAGAATTTCTTTTACTTTTGACTTTTATCCCTTTATCATTCCTTCATCACTTGAATTATTTATTTCTTCCTCTATCTGCCCTTCTTTGCTTTTCATTTCCTTTATATTTTCATTACTGCCATTCATATATCAGTTGTAATCATTTCTTATTTCTTCTGTATTATGCATCCTCCCTGTTGTGCTCTACTATTGTTACCTGTGTATCATTTTTCATATCATTACAGTCCATCCATGAATGCCTTATTGTTTCACACTTTTGCTCACATGTTTTCACTTCAGGACTTATTTTACCATAAATTAAATATCTTAATCACACAAAAAAACACATATTCAGTTGTCCCCAGTATCTAACCAATCCCTTATTCCCTTCCACAGTAATTATACTCAGCAAATGCATTATTTTACCATTTTGCATTTTCAGTACACCACATTCCCAACCCCCAGTGCATAGACCTCTGTTATCATAGATTTTTTAATGTCTAAAACATCTCTACACACAGTTCTCAAATAGCCTTTTAAATTATCTCTTTCAATTTCAGTTCAAAATTGTATAAATGTTCTTTTTTAGCTTCTCTATTAAAAGCCTGCACCACATACACGTTCCAAGGGTATATTTCACACTCAGTATTTTTGTAATTAAAGTAGCCTCATTATCTTTTAAACACTTCATTACTGTATATAAATTTAGGGATGACATGTACACTATAGGGTTTATTAACCCTAAACCTCCTTTTTCATTTTTTATATATAGCATTCCTCTTTTCACAGGGTTTAACCTAGATCCCCAGATAAAGGAAATTATTATGTTGTATACATCTTTTTCTAAGTTCAATTTTTTTTTTTTTTTTTGCTGTATAGTCAGATTTCTGCATATTTGAGATTCTGCTCCATCCAGTCCTGCAGCTGAATCTAAGTTCATTTCTTTTTTAGCTGGTCTAGTTTTTCTATTTCTATCCCTTTTTCTAAATCTTTATTCTCCATATCAGAAAATATATATACCTTCCATTCCTTCCATGTCTTACGTCTCTTCTCTTTAAAAACTGTCCTAATATATTCTTTCACTATATTCATAACCTTCTCTTGTGTGCTATTTATCTTACCTGATGAATCTTTCATTTCCCTCATTACACTATAATTATTTTTAATTATTTTACTTAAATATGGAACAATTTCTTATTTTCTCCCTTTCATAACATATCTATATTTATACAATAAATGTTCTATTATTCCTTGTACATTTAATATATTTTCTGTTCCTTGATAAAGACACTTTTACCATTCTTCTTTATACATTCAATCATACCATTATTTAAATTCTTATAAATCATGTTTTCCATATATATTTTCTCTATTTCCCATGTCATATAACATTTTTATATTTCAGTTTAAAATTCAAAAAACATTCTGACCAGTCTTTGTAAAATTCTCTCATATTTACAGGATCTTTCCATAGTCTTATGACTTCTTTTCTACCTTCATCATCCAATTTCACTTTATTTTTTCTTTTTATGCCTTTCCCTATTTTTATGTTATCATCACTTCTCTTTACCATAATCCATATTGCCCTGTGATCTGAAAACCCTGTCAGTAAAACTCCTTGTGCAACTGCTACTAAACTTTCTGATAATAAAAAAAATAATCTATTTCTGTTCTTTTCTTCCCTCTTCTATACTCCCAAGTCTCTAAATTCCATATTTTTAACTGTCCATATTCTATGATGTCTTTTACTACTTTAACACCATAAGCCTTTTTAATTGGTTGTCTTAGATTACAATTAAACCCCCTACTACAATTATCTCCATATTACTGCTACATATTGTATTAACTTTCTAAACATTTCTTCCCTCTCCTTTTCCACTTCAAACACATATAATGCAATGATTCTCATAACGTTATCCAGCTTATGTCAATAACAGTAATTCTCCCTGTTATAACAAATGTAACATCCAATACTAAAATATATGTGTATAATATAAGTATTGCTGAGCAAGCCTCTTTCCCAAAATTCCATATTACATTTTTTTCTCACCAGACTTCTGTTTGATATCTTTCTGTTTTTGATAAAAAACTATCTTCTAGTATAAGAACATCCCTATCTAGCTTTTTACCACTCCAAAATACCTACCCTTCTTTCCAACTTTTTAAAACTGCTCTCATTCAATGACAAAGCTTTATACATAACTCTACTTTAAATGATAGCATGCCTTCATCCTTTCCCTTTCTTTTTTAAGTCTTCTTTGTTTTCTTTTTGTTTTTAAACTCTTTTCCAACTGAATTTCTTTTTTGTTGAACTATATTCCATTTAGCATCATCATTCTGACTTAAACTTGACTTTTCTTCTTCAATATTTAGTGTATTTAAGTCACTTTCACTTTATCATTTTGAAATATTCGTTTCATATTGGTATTACTGCTATCTTTTTTTCCATTTTATTCTCTTCTACATCCTTTTCTTTAACTTTATCCTTATTACCTTGTTTTGCTACATTCTCTGTTAAACCTGAAATTACTTCATTTTCTTTTTCTTTACACTCCCCCAAAGTCCCACATTTTTACATTTATAACATTTTGAATCACAATATTTTGCATCATGTCCTAAACCCCTACATATAAAATATCTTCTTTTTTTCACATTTGTTAATTAAATGATCCATTTTCCAACACAAAAAGCAAGTTTTTGGCTGACCCCAATATCTAATCAAGCCTGTATCTCCATCAACATTAATAACAATTGGAATATGCACAATACCGTCATTGTCCAATTTCAATGTCATGTTACAATCCCACACTCTAGTCCATAAACCTCTATTATCATACACTTTTGATAAGATCAGCACATCATTACATATATTTAAAAAATACTTTCTAAAGTCACTTTTTCAACTTCAGTTCTGAATTGAATGTTAATTTTTTTCTTACTTCCTAAAAGCGGGTTTAAGTACATATAAGTTCCATGTTGAATAGTTTTTCTTTCTTTCTTTTTTTTTTTTTTTTTCATATTCTTCTATAAACTTTTCTATTATCTGACCAGTCTTAAAAACAATGGCACAAAAAGTCTCTTTATTAATATGAATGAATGGTCTTACTTCATTTGGTTTGATTCTGAATGACTTAATAACTTCATCCCATACCTTATATCTATCCTTTGGAGCATCTTCCTTTTTTCAATTCATACCTTAGTCTTTTTCTTTTTGACATTTGTTTCTTTCTCTTTTCTCTTGCCACACATCCCTTCTTTCACCGTATCAGCATATGATTTTTTTTTTCCATCTGCATATCCTCACTCTGCTGCCCTTCTTCTTTCTGTATTCTAGCCATCATTTCTCCCCATGCCATGTCTTTTCCATTTTCTGGCTCACTTTCTTCCACCATCTCCAATAATATATCATCCCACAAAACAATCCTGAGTTGTAACTTCTCCTTCAAATAAATTGTGCAGAATAAATCTTCTGTATCCAATTCCACTGCCTCTGATATGTTAACTTTCCTTTGAAAAGTCTTGACTGCCTTTTTCTCCATCTCCAACACACAATCTTCTCCTCTTGACCTCTCCTTCACCTCAGATTCCTTGTCTGTTAATTTCAACACATCCGTTGTTTGACTAACAGCTTTACAATCACAAAACACCTCTTGGCTGTCTCCTCTAACCTCCTTGTTTGCTTCAACCTGCTTTCTGCTTCTCCAAGCCACCTAAACACCTGGACTGGAAGACAAGAAGCACCACAATGAAAAGGGTCCCCATACAGTGAAAAAGAGTAGGGATACTTCCCCAGTGCCCTGGCTAAATTTCTCCTAGTAGCAGAAATACTACCACCTCAGGTGTCACCTGAAAATTAGCAACTAGCCTAGTTTGAAAAACCCTGTCAGAAAAGGATAAATAAAAAAAAAACAAATACCTATAATTATGTTTTTTTTAAATAGTAAATGTGGAAAATTACATACAACTTTATCTGATGCATTCATTCTGTAATGGCTAAAAACTAAATAAAAATTTATCAGATGCTGCAGCTTTGGTTTAGAAGGATGAAGTCTTGACTACAGCCAAGGAAACTTAATTTTTTTCATGGCTCTGACATCTGAGGGAGTGGCAGACAAAATGAGTGTGCCTATCCTGGGGGGAGGGAGCATGACAATGGAGTACAAGATTCAGAGAGATTGCTGTGCTGGTTGAAGTGACTGATCAAGGTAGCATTTTATAGCAGAGGGCAGATTCGTTCTCATAAACTGCACTTAATGGCCCACCAAGCCATCAGAGTTATCACCCCCATCAGGTATGTTGGCAATAGGGTAATAAAAAGTCATGATGCTTGATCAAACAGTATGATACTGCAACTCTTCTATGCTCCATAGCCACTTCCTGATACTGCTGAGGTCAGCCGCAACTGAGAGTTAATAGCAATGGTAAGTTACTCTTTCTAGATCCCATCCCTTTCCTTTAGTCAGATGGTACTGGGGGAGTTTGGAGCTATGGAAAAAGGAGGTGGTCAGCTGATAGTCAGCTGACAGGCACAAAGACTAAAAGCAATCTCAATATAGAATCATTTTTGCAGTGCAGCCTGTAATATCTGTGCCCCCAAAGAATTAAAATATCCCTTTTCCAAAACAGGATTAATCATATTAGATTAAATTTATAAACACAAGTACTTGTCCTTTACTGTTACTAAAAAATGCAGTTGACATATTAGTAAATAAAACAATATTTAATAACTATGTAACTCTGGAGATTTATACTTCTCAATATCTATTTAAACTTTAAACAATAATGTTTTAACACTGCATTCCTTACATTTTCAGCAGTGTTCCCTCAATGGCTGCCCTCTACACCAATAGCACAGGTCACAGCAAGTCCATTAACTAAAATGGCTCTTTGACAGCACTGAATCCTTTGTGATTGATCTTCTGAAGTATGATTACAAAGGAGAAAAATCAGTAACCTGTGAACATCAATTGCAATTAACAATATGAAGAAAATGTGTGCCTCCTGCATGTTTATACCTTCTGCACTGCTAGTGTATGAGACAACATTATCGCATTTAAAAATTCTCTCACTTACACAGCTTCAAGGCAATTCAGTGCCTGCCCTCTTATGTTCAGACAGGAACATCCTTCCTATCATTTTGGGAAATTTAGTAGTCTCTCATTTACTGACTAACTTTGCTTTCTGACATCATCTGTGGAAGCATAACAAAACACTTATCTAGGTCAACTAAAAACTTTTTTATTTAATTAAGAGGCTATACTTTATGTCAATAATCTATCATTGTCTTTGTCCAAAGACATGTCTACCCTAGAAGAAACCTTGAATTACACAATCTGATCATGTAACACAAAACCTGAAATGGCATCCCCAACAATCATATATTTAACTCTAGTTCTACAATGAATCACAGGTACTTAATATAATCACTTATTTAGATGAATATCTCTCAAGCATTATATTCATCATACATACTCTCCATCTTGTAATATAGCACTGCCCAGCCTACAACTTTTATATTGCTTCTTATTGATTTACAGTCAAGTCCCCATAATGAGCAGCCAACAGAGGACTCCGTTGCTGTAATCAATTAACCTAAATTCCAGGGAAACAATATGTATCAGTCATACTGTGCTTGTATCCATGTTGCTCTCCTCAGCTATAGACATTTGAAATATAAGGAAAATGACTAATAAAAAGACTATGATAAGGCTGATAAGGGATTCTCATTTTAAATATCTGCTACATTTTTACAGTATCAGTCAATCAGTTTAACTCAGTCTCTGTTTAGCCATATTAACACTCCAGAGTGTGTTGCTACATGAGGCAAACCCAGGTCAGCCCATGTAAATTTATATAAAGCCTGTAATTAGACTTCACCCTAAACTTTGTAGTTTCCCTTTTTCTAACACCAGCAATCTGAATTTGCTATTAACTTAAAAGGGACAATCCCAGAGTCTAAAATTCTGACCAAAAGAAACTTGTCCTGATACCTCCCAGTTGTCACCACCCATTTACCATGTCATCATCAACCTTACTCCTGGTTTCAGTTACTTTATGCAGCCCTGTTTTTATCCCCCCTGGTGAACACAACTAACAATATTCAGTTCCTGTCAAAGCATTCAGTCCTCAATCATTGAGAAACAATAAGGTTATTACATTTTTGTGTGTGTTTGTGGTGGGGGTGGTTAGGTAAGACTCTCAGTGTTCACTTTTTATGAACTTGTCAAAAAGCGTATCTTAACTGTGCAGCTCTTTATTTATTCTGCATAATGTAACTGTGAACAGTATAGTCAAAACAGTACAGTTTAGTGAATTTGTACTAAATCTTAGGAGTCTACTGACATATTCCCCTTACTCCATAGTAAAGCAATCTCAGAATTAGCATGTATAACTATCACAGGTTGCCGTACTGTAGAGCCCCCCATTCTGACAGTAAGTGTTGGACTTCATTGTTTAAAATCTATTGGTTCCACTCCACATATGTTATTTTTACAGCAGGTTAGAAAAGCATTACACTTGGCTAGTATTCAGAGATTAAAAAACAAAACATGAAAAAAAGACTTCTGTTACTGTTTGAAACTCGCATCGTTCTGATGCTTTCGACAGAGCAAGTGTCAATAATGCATACCATAGCACTTCCCTAGAATTCTGAAATCTGCTCATAATAAAATATGCAATAAAGTGAACAGAAACCTGCTTACTAATATTTTAGCTTTGCATTGCTCACATGCTTTCCTGCAGGTAGTAGCAAGTGAGGTCATAAAATTCCTGAAAGGTTACTTTTCTATGAGGATAAAAAGCACAGGTGAAACTGATGAGTGCCTCACTGAGAGCTGTTATGAGTACAACTGCAATTTGGGATGGAATTTGACAAAGACCATTGAAACTTCCTAAATACCCCTCACCCCCAGGCAAAGTTGGGACATGCTCAGAAAGCAAGAATGAAAATGTAAACAAAGACCAGAACCAAAACAAAAAACCTCTGAGACTGTTCCTTTAACAATGTTACATACTGTGAACATTAACAGCTATACATACCAGCAATCTTTCTTATATAGACAGTCATGCCTATGCATAATTATATAACATAATTAAAGTAAGCTTCTTCTCCATATAATCAGGTAAAAATGTTTATCTCCATAATAATTATGCAAAGTTTAAAAAATTACTGATGTGCTGTGGCTATAACCATGTGTTGAGGAACTCATAATGCACTGTAAAGGACAGAGAAAACAAATCCCTCACCCACTCCTTCTTTTAAACATAAAATCTTACTAGTATATTATAACCCCACCCCCTAAGTTTATGTAATCATTTTGACAAATCATGAAAAGCTATGACAAAAGCAATCTTAGAAATAACCAGTTTTATGCACATTTTTTCTTTAAATTCATAACCTTGAAAAAATGACACTATATCATGGTATTCTTATATAAGTAACTGTAGTCCAACATTGCTGCAAGAAAGTAACATACTGTCACACTTTAACTGTAACATTAAATATCTAAATCATCTTAATAAAATAAAAAGTACAGTTCTGTAAGTAAACTTACCATAACAGTAGATATCTGATTAAACTACTGCTGCATTAGTTATAAACTATATTGTACTACAGCATATCAAGGATAGCCAACCAGTCTTCCAAAGTCTTGGGCTCCCACGGCCTTCCATCTGCACACAGACTGCTAGTTTCTTTAGCTCCAGGTGGAGAAAACCAGCAGCTTAGGTGGCAAAAGCTTCAAAACTTTTTGCCAACAGTAAAAGACAGGCTATAGTCCTGATAAGAAAGTTAAAATTAGGTACAGACATAAAAAACCTTACCCTAACATGAGCATAAACACAAAAAGGGAGATGGATGGAGGGAGAGAGTGGCTTAGGCAGGAGTAATTTAACAGAAAATCAACTGTTTGTTAAGTTTTCTTGAGCAACTATATTCTGTTCATTCATAAATCACTGCTGCAGCAACATGAATTTTATGGGTAGAATACAGGAACTTAGATCAGGAAGTGTAAGGAGGAGGGTACAGAAACTCCTGGAGAATGGTTCTAGCAAAGCTGCTCTACACCTGGAAAAGTAATCACATGTGTAGTTCTTTGTAAAGATATGTACAGAGGACCAAGTAGCTGACTCTTGATTACTTCTAGATTCCATCCCTTTCCAAAAAGTCATAGAGGAAGCCAAGGCAGTCATAGAAAGAGAACTGATCCAGTCTGTAAGTATCTTATTATGGTGGGGATAATAACATGAAATAAGAAGAGGCAACCATCTGGAAATAGTCTGCTTTAACAAAGGTTGACCTTGTTTTTTTACCTTCATAGAAAATAAAACACTGTTCTGCTTTCCTGAAAGGTTTAGTTCTGTCAGGATCACACCTGAGCTGTCTATGCACATCCAAAGTATGAAGAATCCTTTCTTCGCGTTTTTTTAAGTTCTGGGAAGAAGACAAGGAAATGGATTGTTTGGCTTGATGTAAACTCTGAAAAGTATTTAGGCATATAGGAGGAATTTGTTTGTAAAGAAACCTTGTCTTTATGGAATGCCGAATAGGGTTGACTTACCATAAGAGCTTGCAGCTCATATATTCTTCTTGCAGATGTTAGAGTAGTAAGTGCAATTGTTTTCCAGATAACGAGCCATAAATCAGCCTGATGAGTTGGTTCAAAAGGAGCTAAAGTACACTATTTAGAGCAGTATTAAGATCCCATATAGGTGTCACCTGTTTTCTAAGTGGGCACATATGTAAAAGACCTTTCAAAAAAAGCTTTATTAAAGGCTGTGAAGAAAGGGGGATCTATGGGTAGACATGCTGAAATGGCAAAGAGACCTTGACAAGGGAATATGAAAGGGCAGAGGATAACTCACACAAATATTGTATAACCAGTGCAGCACCAACTAGAAAATGTTTTCTATTTACCAATGTACGATTTCCTAGTTGTGGGGTTCTTTACCTCCTTTAACACCTGCAACATGTTGTCAGAAAAAAAAAATTGCCTATATGGTATTAAAATTGAATCACTTAGATAGTTAATTACAGTTGTTTGAGGTAGAAATGTATCAAATACACCTTGTCTTCTGCGACTAGATTCATTGTGTGAGGAAAATTGTGCTAATTTCTTTTGGCCATTTCCATAAGAAGGGAGAACCACTGTTGCATGGGATGGGAGAGTGCTTTAGAGTCTTCAGAATGACTTTTGATATCAGAGGAAAGGGTGGAATGCCTACAGTAACATTCCCATCCAAGGGAATAAAAAAAACATCCTTTTTTCTGGCTTACTAGCAAGGAATCCTGAAGCAGAGTTTCTTCAGCTGTCTGTTTTGAAAGAAGACAAACAAATCTGCTTCAGTAGTTCCCCACAAATGGATACATTCCTGGAAGACCCCCTTATTCAATTTCAATTCATGAGTGTATCTCTTTTTGTCCTGCTCATCTAGTGTGCCATAACATTCTGCTCTGATGGGACGTAAGAAGCTTGGAGGATTAAACTGTGCTAAATTGTTACCTCCCAAGCCAACATAGCTAGCCCGCACATTGTTACCTCCAAAGCTAACATAGCCAGCCCACACAAGGGTATGCCCTGGTATCCCTTCTGCTTGTTTATGCATCACATCACTGTATTGTTGTCTGTGATCATTTGAAGTGGCCCTGGAGATCACATATTATGCAGCCAACTGAGAACATTAATAACAGCTATTATCTGTTTGACACAGATGTATTCTGACCTGTCCAGTTTGTTCCAAAGACTTTGCACTTTAACACTCAAAGATACAGCTATCCATGTAAACTCCAATGCATTTGTTGTCACAGATTGTGTAGGGGTAGTCAGAGAAAAGTAGAGACCTGGATTCAAGGATATCTGGTCTCACCACCAAAGCAACTGTCTTTTCACAAAGGGAATTAAGGGAACAGTGAGAATCATAGAAGCCATAACCCCAGAATCCTAATGTATTCTCCTGCAGAAGTCTGTGACTGAATGGAGAAGCTCAGGAACAATTCCAGTTATCTACCTTTTTCTTGAGGTAGAAATGTTTTTTTTTCCATGAAGGTATCTAGAAGACACCTTAAGAATGCCATACTGTGAGAAGTAGTCAAGGAGGATCTTTGAATGTTGATCTGGAATCCTAGACTGAGACTTCAAAAATGACTCTGCAGTAAGTCACCTAAATAAGAAAAAATTTGAAAATCCTGACATCTGCAATGGGCAATTACACCAGCTAGACACTTTATGAACATACTTGGAGTAGCAGATAAGCCAAAGAATAATTCAGATAACTGGTATTGCAACCCAGACACAGAAAACCTTAGAAAACTTCTAAAATCTGTGGCAATAGGAATGTGATGATAAGCATGTTCAGGTCTAGAGTTACCAAAACCAGAAGCAAGGAATGAGAGGTAACAGGATTTGTCGGGACATCATTTAGATCGCTGGAACTTTCACAAACAGGTTGAGAAAAGAAAAGCTCTGATGTGGTCTCTAATGGGGAACCTTTTTTACTAACAGAAAAATTCTTTAATAAAAACCTTTCCATATTGATCTGGAGGAAATAGTCCCAAGACTCCAAGAAAAAAACATTAGGTTGATGATTGGGGGAAAACAGGGAAAGTCTGATATAGATGATGAAGGTGAAATCCATGGAAAGGCGGGTAGCTAACCTAGCTCCAGCAGAAGTCCTACTGAAGAACTCTTAGAACCCATTTGTCTAAAACATCCTGAAGGTGAAGATCCAGGCTCTGGGACAGGTTTAAAGCAGTGGTGGTGGTGGTGGTGGTGGTGGTGGTGGTGGGGGGGGGGGGGTTGAGTCCTGCAATATTCATCTCATGTTGTTGTACTATCCCTTTTCTGTAAAGTTCCCTCCTTCCTCCGTGAACCTTTCTGCTACTTTTTTTGTATATCTGTTTGTTAGAACCTATTGAGACTATTTATTGTGCTTTTTGAAAAATAACCTGAGTTTGTAGTAAGGGTTTAGCAAACATAGTAAAGGTGCACTGAAAAATCTGAGTAACTCTTGAATCAGTTTTCCCTCTTTCATCAAGCTGTTTGAGTATCTAATTAACAGAAGGACCAAATAAAATAAGGACCAAAAAAAAAAACTTTATCTAAAGTGGAATTTAAAATTCCAGACTTAACATCTTCAGAAGACTTCTCTGTACGCACCCAAGCAAACCTTGTAACAGAAGTGGAAACTGCTGCCCTGGGCAGACAGTCAGCACAGTTATAAAAACACTGAAGGATATTTAATTACTGAGGAAACAGATGCAATTAATGAATACAAAGAGGACTTATTTTCTGAAGAGGGAAAACAGGCAGTGATGTCCTTGATAATGTCATAAAAAGCCAAGAGATACTTCAACATGTGTGTCTGATAATTTTAGAACTAAAAAGATTAAAGTGGTAGAAGAATAAATTCTCTTCCCAAATCTATCCAAAGTGTTCCCATCCTTATCAAAGGGAGAGGGAATACTATTAAGTACATATTTTGGTACAGCAGGATTAGACACAGACAAGGGAGCCCGCAGGATTTTTTGCAGGGGGGTGCAAACCCAAGCCCCGCCTACACAGCCCCCCCTCTGCTGTCCCGCCCACTCACCCCCCCCCCCCACCCACGCAGCCATTCCAGTGTCCCATTACTTGGCTATTTCTCGCCATTTTATAGACACTGTTCAAATCTCTGTGTGCATACTTGTTTTATGCTTTACTTCTACAATGACTAAAGATATCTGGATTTCATTTACAACTTTTATTTCAAATTTTATAGCACAAACACTGACAGACATTTACTAAACCTAAACAAAGCAATAGTCTTACAATGAAAACAGACTTAGCATTAAAACTTCTCTACCTTTGAAACCCACATTCACTGAAACAGCATCGAAACCCACATTCAACGAACATGCATCTGGCCAGTGACAGGGTAAGTTTACCTTTGGCCCGTTTCCAAATCATAGGCTCCTTGCACACATTTTTAGAAACATGCAAGAGTTCTTTGATTCACCTTCCTGACTATTATACTACATAATTGAATTATATCCCTTGTATAATACAGCACCACTTGTTAGAGTGTGTTTTAAATTTATAGTTCTAAGCATCTTTCCTTTAAGCAATGAAACAAATCATATGAACCAATAATGACAGCCTGCCCAATTCAGAACATTTCAACCATAAAGGAACAGTCAAACTTCTGTCATAAAATCCACCAATATCAATCAGTATGCAGAATCTCTGCAGAAGTAAAAGTAATATGAATAATTCCACATTAAAGAGATCTGAAACCAATGAAGAGGTTGTTGCTAGAAAAAAACTTTATATTTCAGTGTTTCATTTACAAATTCAGTGCCTGTTGCCCTTGAAGAATAAATTGCATGTGCTACATTAAAATAAATGGTAAGTTGATATATTGCAATAGGGAATGGGTGGCAGGCTGAAAAGCAGGTTCATAGTTATTAGGTGTCTCATCCAAAGGAGGACATACTAAGAACTGCAGTACCATACCCCCTTAAAATACAAATGTACATGCTGTATGAATAGAACCTACAGCCTTTTGCATCAAGATGCATGTATGCTACCTGCTGTGCTAACATTGCTTTAAAATTCTATACCACAATAATGATACCATTTGCTAAACAAAACAGCTGCACATAAATTCCACCTGTTAGAGCTAACTAGGGCATTTCTCTCTGACTGTCACACACACACCTCAACTTTAGTGCAAGAAATACATAAATAGATTGATTTTTTCAAAGTTACAACAACTGTAAACTCTGTGTTACCATGGTGTGCATTTGTTTTTGACAGAAAGGTATAAGGGAACTCATGGCTATGTATACAGTTGAATCTCTCTGTACTGAAGTACTCCCTACCATGATTCTGCTTTAATAGTGTGTTTGCATTCAAAAACTTGTTACAACAACTGTAAACTCTGTGTGACCATGGTGTGTGTGTTTTTGACCGAAAGGGCTATGTATATAGTTGAATCTCTCTGTACTGAAGGACTCCCTACCATGATGCTGCTTAACTAGTGTGTTTGCATTCAGAAACTTTTACAGTTTTTATACTGAATTTTATAGCTACATGAATTAGAAAATAACCAATTTCCTTTTCAGACCCTAAACTAAAAAGTCCACTCCTTACAAGCACTGCTTCCCCTGGAAAACATATATATATATATGCATCATCACAGAGACCTAGTTCAAGACAGATGACAGCACTTCTTTAATGCAGGATTTCAATACCTGCCACAAGTTCAGGCCTATCACCTGAGATGAAAAGGTGATGGTGTCTACATATTCTTAAAGAACATTTCATCTCCAGACTTGCTATGTGAGATAATGACGTGGAATTCCTCTGCATCCAACTTAGCATTAACAAAACTCCTTACTGTGTCATACCTAACTATAGGTCCCCTCTATGTACCCCCATCAGTCCGTATCTCCTACTAACTAATATGGTGTCCCTATGCATTAAGCCAACACCATTATTCTAGGAGACTTCAATCACATTTTCTTCCAAAATTGCCATTTTGGAGGAGGGATTATTAGGGAAGAGCAACATTTTGAGCCAAAATTGGGGGCAATGGAGAGGTTTGGATATTCCTAATTCCACAAAGCGATTTGCACATACCTCTCAACCTCTTAATGCAGGAAATCTGGACAAGGCTAAATATATTGGGAGAACATACAAACACTACTAAAAACTGCTCTTGTATAAACTTAAGACAGTTGATAGAATAACAGGTCTTGCATTAGCATGCATTTTTCTGAAGGTTATGACGTCTGAAACTCAAATGTCTGTCATTTAGTGACTTCATTGTATGAGGAACAAACCAAAAATAAGAAGCAAATATCTATTCATTCTGCAAAGATATGGACAACTGAGAGGTATAGTTCAACCAGGGCTGTCTGAGTTTGCTACCCCCCCCTCCACAAAATCATGGTCAAATGGAGCCTCCCCCCTGCAGCCATTCCAATGTCCCATTCCTTGGTTATTTTGCCCCATTTACCATAAACACTGTAATGTGCATACTGCTTTACTTCTGCGATGATTTCGATTTCATTTGAAAGTTTTATTTTGCATTTTACAGCACAAACTCTAATACATATATGTTAAACAAAGCAATGCAGTCTCACAATGAAAATAGACTTAACATTAAAACTTATCTGCCCTTGAAACTCACATGCATTGAAACAGCATTGAAACCCACATTCAAAGAAAATACATTTTGCCAGTGGCAGATAAATATTAACTCTGGGCTGTCTTCAAAATCATAGGCCCCTTGAACATAACATACACATGCTCTTTGATACACCTTCCTGACTGTATTACATTATATTCCTTGTACAATACAGTACAGTTGTCAGAGGGCATTTTAAATTTATTGTTTTGAACATTTTTCCGGTAAACAATGAAGCAAAATGCATACACCAATGACAAAACTGCCCAATTCAGAACATTTCCATCATAAAAAGTCTACTCAACCTTCTATAGTCCACCAGTACCAGTAGAAAAATATGCACAATCTCTGAAGTAGTAAAATCCACATTAAAGAAATTTGTAACTAAAAGAGGTTGCTGCTAGCAAACAACTTTATATGTCATTCTTTCATTTACAAATAAAGTGCCTGTTGCCCTTGAAGAGTAAATTGCCTTTGTTGCATGCAATAAAAAAAAAAGCTAGTAATACCGCAATAGGGAATGGGTAGCAAACTGATAACAGGTTCATAGTTACTAGGTATCTTTGCCAAAAAGGACTGCAGCATCCACCCCCTTTACAACACAGTACAGTATCAGCAATGCAGCTACCTACTGTGGGAGTAGAACCCACAGCTTTCAGCATCAAAAGCAAGTACACTATCTGTTGTGCTATTAACAATGTAAGCAGACTAAACATAAGCAGCACTAAACTTTTGCTCCCCTGCAGCTCTCAGCTCCTTATAAAATCTACTCGACACAGCTTTATCTCTGAACTTTGCAGCACAAGAAATCTGGAAAAAGCCAAAATGTATTGGGGGGGGGGGGGCAAAAGGCCAAAAACCAGGAACACATTTTAAACATTGCTTGTATAATGTTGGAAAGTTGCTAGAATAAAATGCTCCGTTACCACCATACATTCACTGTCACATCTTGAACCCAGGGGACCCTGTGCAAAACAGTCAGAGCAACATACCACTATGCCAAATCAGCTGTTTTGTGAAAGAATGACTGAAACTTAAATGGCTACCATTTAGTGAATTCAGTTCTTACCATAGCACAGCTGTCAACCTCTTAACACAAAATACCTGAACAAAGCCAATACTGGGTGAATACAGCCCCCAAACATTCAGTGAATTCAGTTCTCACCATAGCTCTCAACCTCATAGCAAAAAACACCCGGACAAAGCCAGTAATGGGGGAATATAGCCCCCAAACATATTCACTGAATTCAGTTCTTACCATAGTTCTCAACCTTAGCACAAAACCTGGATGAAGCCAATAATGGGGGGGGGGGGGGATACAGTCCCAAAGACAGGGATACATTTCAAATATCCATCTTGTACACTTAGAAAATTGCTAGAATAAAAGCTTTTGTTACCATGCACTTTCTGAAGAATATGAAGTCTGATGATATTCAAATGTGTCATTTTTTTTAACATTTGTTAACCAGGAAAGTCTGACTTGGAGAAAAAAAAGCTAATTTTTAGCAGAGGCCCAGGGAGAAACAAACACTCCAGACAGCCAAGAATCAAACCAGAGAACATGTAGCTGTCAGGCAACAATGCTACCACTGGTTTTTACAAATGGTGGTGGGTAGGGAATTAAGGCTCTTGCCACTTGGCCCCAAGAGACAGGGTTCAAGCCTTATTCTCTACCCACCACCATGTAGCACCTGGGGCATTACACACACACACACACACACACACACACACACACACACACACACACACACACTCTGAAAGTGTCCCATCCTCCCGCTTGCGAATCTGTCCATTTCAGTTCCTGCTCGTGGTCCCATCCGTCCGTCCATGTGAGTTCCCGCTCGCAAAACTTGAAAATATGCGCACAATGATGTCAGCACGCCCGCGACAGTTCTTCTTAAAGAAGAACGCATGATGTCAGCACGGACTTCTTTCTTCTCAAAGAAGAACGTCCAAAAAAAAAAACTTTTTTTTTTAAATTATAACATTAGTCAGCCGATTCCAGGGGGGTGCAAGTGCACCCCCTTGCACCTGCCTACGGGTGCCCTTGGACACAGAAATAGCTATGCCAAAAGTAGTGTACACAAGCAAAATACACATGACACTTTCCAAACACATTGGCCTCCAATAAAACAAAGTAAGGTACATAATGTAAGCACATTTCTTTCACAAAAAGTGCTTAAAATAAACAGAAACAGTAAAAGTTAAAAAGGGAAAGTAAACCATCTGTCACACCAGCCAGTCTGGAGACAGTCCCATAAAACATACACTTCACATCAAAATATAATGTTTCTCACAGAAAACAGCACATTTTTCACATAAAATAACATATTGTGAAAGGCTTTCACCAAAAGGAACATATTCGCCCAGCAATGGAAGACCGTTAGCCGACTGATGATTATCTGAAGCCTGCAAGAGTAGCCTCTTTAAGGCAGCAAGAAAGTATTGAAGCTGTTGGCACCTAGGCCGCTGGTTTTCTCTACTTGGATCTCAAGCCAGCAGCAGCCTGGGCACAGGTAGAGGGAGCCCAAACCTTTGAAAGACTGTCCAGCTGTTATATCCTTAGACCAGATGCGACCTCATATAGTGAACAATAATAATACATTGTACATAAATGTACTGCATATAACAAATGAAAAGCACCACATTTATATAAGACACTTTAAGTACGTAAAACATAAAAATCACAATCAATATTTAACTCTGTCAGGATTATTATGTATCTTCAATTGGTAGAAACCTCTGTTTGCTCCTCAAATCCTTTTTCAATATATAAGACATGAAAAACATGTTTATGCAATCACTTTATTCCATGATGTATACAGAAAAGAATATTTTCACACCGTCTGACATTCTCAGGGAACAACACTAAGAATAATCTTTACTGACACATCAATCTTTTCTTCATGTTCATTGCCTGTCTACAATTAATTTGATCACCATTTAGTGCTTTCCTCCCATCAATGTTGTAATCCTGATGCTTCATTTACTGAAATCCATTATGTGTTGCTCAAGGCTCTCTTGTATATTTAACAAATGAAAAGCATCAGACTTATGCTGACACCTTACTCTAACTGACCATGTGAAAGAAAAATTGCAATCAATATTCTAACTCAGCAAGGGTTGTGTCAAGAACCTTAAATCAGTAAAAATGCTATTTGTCTCTCAAGTCCCTTTTGAAGTATAATAAATGAAAAACACTATGGGGGTGAATTCAATAAAGCCTACACGGTCATTTTTAAATTCTATGTAGCAGCGAGCACTCACGGGCAAACATGGCAATTTCCATGGCATGCAAATTACAGCATAAGCAGCTGAATTGTATGCTAATGAAACAAACAATGCCATGGTGTGATTCAACAAGCTGTAAAACAACAGTGTAGACTCCATGCTTGTGTTGTCCATGTATCTGAAAAGTTTTCGAATGCAGCTACAGAAAGGAGTCTACACTGAAGCAAGAGTAATTAACAACAGACAAATTATGGCATTATTAGACAGAGTGGATGCTACAAAAGTATAGTAATGGTAGCAACAATCCTTTTTAAGTGCCATGACATAAATGCAACTTTGCTCCCCCACTCCCAAATAAAGAATATACTTGTAACTAATGCAGACAGGTAAAAGTGTAAATCCCATGGAACAGACTAGTCACATGTCATGCAAGCATAGGCAGTATGTATCTGATGGAATACAGTCAAATTTTATCAAAACCTGTATTCCTTTGTGCAGATATATAGCAAAGTAATACCCTCCCTTGTGCGTACAACATTAGGCTCCCCTTCCATTTCCCTGCCTACATGGTTACCAACTGTGTAGAGTGACGGCTGTCAGCATAGTGAAGATGCAAATAAGATCAAAACTCATTAGAATTGCTGAATCCCAAAAAATTGTAACCATGTAGGGATGTTCACTTCATGTAAGCACTCTCACATTGTTTCACAGCATTTGTTTTCAATGGATGGCAACGATGAATAGGTTCATATGTAGGTACTTAGCTATCTGCCCGAGGGCATTTATAAGCTTAGCCAGAGTGTGTCAGCTTTTGCCACTCCATTGATTAATTAACTGATCCTCTGTCAAGCAGAGCCAATGAAGTGATCTCAGGGGTGTATTTTCTGTTACCTATCCACTCATCAGCATTTCTCTTGTAGAGTGTTAGTGAGGGGCTCTGCCTAATGTAGTTTGGAATTTTGTTCCAAAACATGGGGAGTCCCTGTGACAGGAATCTATCCCTCCAGCATGTTCTATTTATTGTTGTGGCAAGGTTTAGCTCACTAGACCACGTGGCTCACATTGACTTGGATTTCTTTAGGTGGAGCATGTCCATCAATTCTAAGTTGGACATGGCTTTGTAAGTCAGGCAGAGATCACCTCTGAGTAAGCAATATGCCACTGAGTACAGACAAAGTTTTTTTCAGTAGGGCTGCACAGGACATATGTTTGAGGCCAGTAATCCTCTTGGTGAGGAACTTTTGTGGTTTTTCCAGTTATTGGAAGCGTCTTGTGAGGTACATCCCAAATGGGGCATTGTACTCTATGATGGGTCTAATGAGTGACAAGTAGAGGGGCACTATAACCTATTTATTTCTAGATGCGAACCCTTTAGTAATTAGATGGGCCACATAGAAAGATTTCCTAACTACTTTGGTAATATGATTGTCAAAGGAGAGATTGCTATCTACCTTGTCCCCAGATCTCTTATTACCTCTTCTGTATTAAGGGGGCTGCCACCTATGTGGTAATTTGTGGGTGTTTTGTTTTTCCCAAATGGGATGACTATGCATTTTTTGGTATTTAGCTTGAGGCCATGACTTTGACATCAGGTGTTCATCTCAGTAAGGGCCTTTTGGAGGATGTCCATGTCAGCCGGAGAGTCAATTATGGCTCCCCATTTGCAGTCATCAGCGAACTTGGTTAGCCATAGTCCTCCTGTGTTTGCCTGTACTTTGAGAAGTATATGCCGAACAGTAGGGGTCCCAGGACCGAGCCTTGTGGGACAACACTTGTGACTGGTTTGGAGTCGGACCTGGAGCCTGCTATTCTTACCTTGTGAGTTCTGTCTGTAAGCCAGTTGGCAACCCATCTCATGACGTAGGGGTTTATGTTCAGGCTGGTGAGTTTTTCTGTAATACCCGAGTGGGGAATGGTGTCGAAAGTCTTGGCGAGGTCAGGGTAGGCTGTGTGAACCACCTTTCCCTCATCTATGGCCTTGGTGACTGTCTTGAAGAAGTCAGTCATGTTTAGGTGGGGGGTTAGTTTGTTCTGTAGTTCGTTCAAGACATAGCCTGGGACACCATCTGGTCCCATTGACGCTGTGTTTTTGGCTTTTGAAAGGGCTGTTTTCACCTGTGCGTCTGTGATTTTTGGGAAACTACACTTTTCCGGTATTGTTGTGGCCCATTTTGGAGGTGAGAGGGGGGCAAAGTTTGCACTGAATCTATCTGCCAGGATGTTGACAATATCAGTTGGTTCACTATATTTTGTGCTATTTTGCACTAGTTCAGTGCATATCTGCGAGTTGCCACGTAGTTTCTTAACATAGCTAAAGAAGGCTTTGTGGTTATCTTTTGAATCCTAGGCTATTATTTTTTTGAAGTTAGCCTTGGATGATTTCATGTGGGACCTTAGCTTCTTACTGATACTGATCAGGGATGTCTTTCCTTCTTGGGATGTGCTTTTTTTCTGAACTAGTTTCCTCCTTCTAATGTATAGCCTGTTTATGGCAGGGGTCCACCAAACTGGTTTCCGTCTCTTAGAGGAGTGAGTCTTGGTTTTGCTAGGGATGGTACGATCCATGCATCCTTGTAGGTGCTCATAGGATGCATTTGTAAAGGTTTCTGCATCTTGGGTAGCATTATCCTTTAGCATGGGGGCTGTGAAACTTACCACCTCTGTCTTAAGTAAGGTGAAGTTTGCTTTAGAAAATCTTTTTACTGTGATTTCCTTAGTTGGGGGTGGTGGTGGGGTGTGGACATCCAGAGTGATTAGTTTATGGTCTGATCTAACCAGTGGTGGGTTGACCTCCGGTGTGGAACACCTGTCACTCATGTTGGTGATGACCAGGTCCAATATGTTTTCACCTCTGGTAGGGGAGTTTACCAGCTGATCCAGGGCATTTGAGTTGATGAATTCCAGGAAGTGCTGGGCCTGGGAGTTTTCCCAGTGAATGGTAGGGTAATTGAAATCGCCCAATATCAGGGTGTTCGGTAGGACCTTCATGTTTTCCAGTGTGTCCAGAAAGGTGGAGTGGTGGTCCTGGGTCATGGAGGGTGATCTGTAGCAGGCCATAATTTGCATTGCAGATTTGCTCGATGTTAGTTGCACATGGATGATCTCAGAGGTATCATGCTGCACCACTAACCTGGAGGTGTAGGTATCCTTGATGAATATGGATGCACCCCCTCCTTTTATGTTTCAGTCCATGTTCTGTGGCTGAAACGTGTGGTATGAGTTGTAGCCCGGTAGTGCTGCAGTGTTTTCTGGAGTCTTGAACCAGGTTTCAGTTACTGCTCAGATATCGACATTCTCCATACTGAGGAGTGCTTCGAGCACGTGCATTTTGAGATTTAAACTTCTGGCGTTGAGAAGCATAACCCTCAATTTTTTGTTAATTGTGCTGTTTACGGGGGTGGTTTGACTTTTGAGCCTTGCCTAAAAAGGCACTATGGGGGCAGCAAGAGCCTTGGCCAGTATTCGAAGGCCTAGGGGTGACAGGTGCAAGCCATCTTTTGCAAAGCAATGCGGCTTGTCGAGCTTGTCGTCCCAGACTGACAGACACTGGATCCCATTTGAATGACACCAGAAGCATAGCCAATTGTTGAAATTGATCATTTTTTTTTTTTTTATACTGAGGTATCATTCTTGGTGAGGGCAGGATGCTACTCAGGGTCAGGGTCTACATGATCAGAGAGCTCTTCCATGTCTCTTCATGTAGTCCAGGGAGGTACGTCTCAGGTTATTCACACC
This sequence comes from Protopterus annectens, assembly GCF_019279795.1. Classification (NCBI taxonomy): domain Eukaryota; kingdom Metazoa; phylum Chordata; order Ceratodontiformes; family Protopteridae; genus Protopterus; species Protopterus annectens. Next base: position 1,119,127,931 of record NC_056728.1, read on the forward strand.
AGCATGAACAATGACAGAGTCATATTTGTACTTGTTCTGGAGTGACCTGAGTGCTTGTGTTATGTGACAGATTCTGGCTCCCGACAGGCAGCTAACATTAAGCGTCTGCTTGTCCAGCCTAATGAGTGAGACATCAGTGTGCCTGACTATAGTGTCACCTATTACTAGTGTGTTAGGTATGTTATTCTGTGTTAAGGGCTGTGATTTCATGTTTTATGTGTTGTTTGGTTTGTGACGGGAGGTGCAGGTTGTTTGGGTGTCTGCTTTGGAGGTCTCTGATGCTTTTACAGATTTTTATTTAGAGCCTCCGAGTATGATTTTGTGTATTTATGTGTATTTTTTGCCAGTGCTGTTTTAGTAGGTCTGTGTGTGGCTGGAGGTGTGATGCAAGTGTTAACCTTCTCCTCTTGACTGTCTGTTACAGTCTTGGGTGAAGACAGCTTAGCTTCCAGTTTGGCTGTATAATTGCATCTCTCGCATATGCTAGTGTTTTGTGGTAGGAGGAGAGGGTTGTCTGTGTACATGAGGCAGTTGTAACATTGCCTCAGGATACCCAGATTCACCAGCTGGACTGGAGAGTACACCTGAAATTGTCCTTTGGTCATGCCTGAATAGTAGGGTAAGCTGCTTAGTTGCTTGGTTGGTGAGGGGTGAATAAAGAGCCTTGCCCTGCTGGGCAAACAGTGTCAGGGTATATTAGTGCTTGCTATTAGGTCTGAGCAAGTGCTGGGCTGTAGGATGCTTTTTGAGTGCTTAGGTTGAGAGTTAGACTAGTTTCAAGGGAAAAACTGAAGAGGAGACTTAGTGGAGCCAGGAATAATTTAATCATAGCTAACTGGCGTTGCCCAGTGAGCAAAACAGTGCAAATGCAGTTTTTATGGTAGGGAAATGAAAGAGATAGAAATTAGCCCAAAATGGCCAATAAACTACTAACTTCTGGGCTGGAACCACTCCTCCAGGGACAGATAGGTTGCTCAAAGCTTCCCTCTCTCACAGGTGAACAAAGAAACTTCCTTCTATCCAAGTAAGGTATGGGCAACTCAGAAACTAGTATCACAGCCCTGAATTCAGCACTAGCTTGAAAACTGGATTATACTAGCTTAGAAAGGCAGGAAACAAGGAATTGTTTGTTTTTTTTTGAAAAGTTAAGGCAAAAATATTAAAAAATACACTTAAAACAGCTTTAAATTACTACAAACGATCAGAAAAGGCTATCACACTTTAGTGTGTAGCCTACAACAGTTAATTTATTTAAACAAAAAAAAAAAACATTTTAAAAGTGCAGGCAGTCAAATAAGTACAATATGTGAAAGAAAACAAGCTTTTAAATCACAATAAATGCTGTAAAATCTGTGTTTTGGTGGAAAACAGTTAAGTACAGCAAGAAAGTACAGAAAACTGATACTTAATCATTCCATAGTCTTTCTTCTAAGCTAGAAGGCTTGTGTCAGATTAAGGCTTTCTAGTGCTACCCAGTAGGTTAGTTACAGGAAAGATGGGAAACAAGCGCAGATGTGGCCTTTTAAACCAGAAAGTTGAAAGAGATGGACAAACTGTCCAAATGGTCAATAAACTACAATTTCTGGGCCAAGAACCTCTCCTCTCATGGTAGACAGGCTACCTAGTGCTTACCACTCCCACTGATAAGCTAAAAGGCTTTCCTCCAACACAGAAAGGCTTGCGGGGCTCAAAAGCCTCCCAACAGTCCTGGATACAGCAACTCTGTATCTGGACTAAGCTAGTTACAGGAAAGGTGGGAAACAAGTGCAAGTGCAAATGATGACATCGAGGGTGTATGTCAGGTTACACTTACAGAGGTGTACATATAGGTCTGTGAAGTGTGAAAATGCATGTAAGCAGTGCACAATTCACAAGTTCTGTTTCATCCTGTTTATTGTTTGTTAAAATGTGTTGTCTCTGTTCACTTTAAGTAATTTTTTTAAAGTTTTGTCATTATTTGCACGATGCAGCACTTAACTCACCCACAGAAAATGAAGGAATGAATTGCAGGTTTCTTGGTGCTTGTCACATAATTATTCCTGTGGCAGCATTTGTACATATAGGACTAGAGTACTGATGGTCCTGTGTTCTAGTACAGGGTCTGCAACCTTTCCTTCACTTTTTGAGCTGCACGTTTGTGTGATTTTACAGGAATGGAGGAAAGTAATAACAAGATGACCTCTTTTTACCTTATTTAAGTGTAGGTGCATGCAGCGACATGGAGGTGCACATCCTGCACTAATGAGCACCAACAGAGTTAACATACTCAGCTAAGCAGCAGATGTTTTTCATAGGTACTAATTACAGCATAAAGAGGTGATTTTGCAGTACAGTGGAGCTATTCAACAAGGTATAAAGCATCCATGTAGCCTCCATTCTGGTTTCCCTGAATACGTCAATACCATGGCAGTAGAGACAAGGAAATCTTAGCCCTGAAATAAAATTGTGTCAGCTGCTGCATTTGCAAGGTAAGTCCTGAACCTAGAATGTATTCTTTAATGATATTATGGCAAATCCTTGTATTTCTTAACTTGGTGCAGTAATCAAGTAAATAGTGGTGGATTTGTACAGAATGTACCTTAACATGTGACAGCAGACACTTATGTTACTTATATGTGCCAATTACTATGTTTTTTTTCTTATTCTTCTAAGTTTTAATTGCACTTTTTGTGTGATGTGCTACATAGTGCAAACAGTGGAAGTGGGGAAGAAATAAATTTCAGGTTTAGCTGTGTTTATATGGTTTGCGCGAAGCATGGTGGGCCACCTAGGAAGCAGACAGCCAAAAATAGAAACTGGATACATTCCATGAATGCCCTTGGCCATCGTGAAAAAAAGGCCAGGAGTACAAATAGTACTGGGTTCTAGTACAGAGTGTGCAACCTTTGTTTTATTGCTGTGACATTGCAGTTTACAGCAATGAAGTACAACATAGATAACTGTGTCCTGAAAATTCCTGTGGCAACAGTTGTAAGTGTGGGACTGCTATACACATGGTCTTGGGATTAAATATAGGATTTTCCATACAGTATTACTTTTACTGAAGGAGCAGTCTATGCATTACCACATTTATGAGCAAATGTATGACAGTGGATATACTGCAGACTACAGTCCTCTAAGGTTTACTATCAAAACATTGAAAGTCAGAACAAAAAACATTCAAAAATTTGATTCAAATGTTCGATGTGCTGCATATTAAAGAGGTTGAATTGTCGAAACAAATAGTGAAAACCTCAGAGTCAACATATTCAACATCCCTTCTCCCCTGCATAATTACCAACACTGCACATTTTAGTACTTCTACTTACCTGCCACCTTTTCAGCAGTACTAATGTACCAGTTCAGTACTGCATGGCAAAGCCCCCCCTACACCCCCTGCAACTTACATATTCCAACTCTGAGATCACACTACAGTGAGGAAAAGGGTGCATTTCCCATTCTGCACTGCACTGTGATCTGTAGTCATAACACTGACCACATATAAGCAAATGCACAATAGAATTTGTTGAAATGGATGCCCTCAGACATGAATGTCAGCAATACAGGAATCAGTCAACTGACGTTTGACATTCTCATGTTCACCAAATCATCCTTCTTCATTTTAATAGTAAACTATCCTATAAATGTATTCCTGCTTTCTGGACCGGCATGGCTTTAACTTTTGAGAAAAACACATACGCAACTGCCTATACATTCAGTTGCTAGCCACTGTTACATTCTGCTTGTCAGACACTAGCAATGAGGCTTGTGTTTGCATGCTGTTTACATATGCAGAAACAGGTGCAATTTGCATGCATGTACACTTTGTTAACCATTGTGCAAATATATGTTGCTCACTGTGCTATGGAACTGTATATATGATGCTTTCTTATTCTTGTTTATTGATCATTTCCTTTGTATGACATAAAACTACATGTGGAAACATTGCAGACTAAGGTTACAATCTAACTATATGTCATATATTTACAATACATCCATGTGCTGGCCTCCCACCCCCACATACCAAGCAGTACAGCCCTGGGCTCTCAGTATTTTTTCCACACATATATTAACCACACTACAAAGTGTAATATATAATGTTGTGTGCTCCGTGGGCAGGGCCAGTTGGCGGTGCTCATAACCTTGCTCTGCTAAACTCCAGCATCCATCTATCCTCAATAAGGGTACTTGTGTTTTTACACAGCTAGGCTTCTACACAACCAAGTGCTGTTAGTCTACTGGCATCATATGAAGATGTGAATCAATGTGCCTGTGCAGGTCTCCCAACCTGTTGTCACTCACATGGCCTGCTGGTGTCATCTACTATAAGTTCACCTGCAGTTTTATATAAGTCAGACTTGCGCTGTGGTGCTTGCATGAAGTACTAAGTTCTGTAGTCTTTGTACTTAGATAGGTAGGGGTTCTGTTCTCACTGCAGTCAACTGTGTATGTGTGCATGTATATGTGTGTATCTAGCCAGAAGAGCAAGTGTGTATCCTGCAGTTATTGCCCCAGTCCTATAACTTGACAGTATTTTGATACTTTCACCTGCCTACAGATCCATTCCAGACAGGCCTCCAAACTTCTGCTCTCCAACATGCACTGGCGATGTCATCGACTATAATGTGACCTGCAGCCATATAAAAGTCAGATTTGTACCATGATGCTTCTGTAAAGTACTGTGTTCTGTAGTCTGTTTACTTAGATAGGTAGGGGTTCTGTTCTCACTGCAGTCAACTCTGTGTGTGTGTGTGTGTGTGGGGGGGGGGTGCCTAGCCAGAAGAGCAAGTGTGCATCCTGCAGTTACCAGCCCAATACCATAAATTGACAGTATTTTGATTCTTGCACCTGCTGAAACATCTATTTCAGGCAGGCCCCCAACTTCTTCTCTCCAACATGCACTGCTGATGTCATCCAATATTAAGCTGACCTGCAGCTATGTAAAAGTCAGATTTATGCAGTGGCACTTGCATAAAAGACTGTCTTCTGTGTAGTCTGTGCACTTAGATACGTAGGGGTTCTGACCTCACTGCAGTAAACTTGGTGTGTGTATGTCTCTAGTCAGCAGAGTAGACATGCTATCCTACAGTTACTTCTCCAATGGCATGGCTTGCCTGTATTTTAATACTTGCAGAAGTCTACACACCAATTTCATGTAGTCCTCACAACCTCTTGTCTCCCACATGACCTGCTGATGTCATCCACTACAAGTTGACCTGCAGCCATGCAAAAGTCAGACTTGTGCCATGGTGCTTGCATAAAGTAGTGTGTTCTGTAATCTGTGTACTTAGGTAGGGGTTCTGTTCTCACTGTAGTCAACTGTGTGTGTGTGTGTGTGTGTGTGTGTGTGTGTGTGTGTGTGTGTGTGTGTGTGTGTGTGCATGTGTGTGCGTGTGTGTGCGTGTGTCTGTGTGTGTCTGTGTGTGTGTGTGTGTGTGTGTGTGTGTGTGTGTGTGTGTGTGTGAACTGTTACTTTACATTACAAAGAGCATTTTACACCAGTATATGGGACACTGCTACTACCATATGTTGAACAGACAATGGTAATGTCATTTGCAATATCATACTATTGCATATGCAGTCAGCCGACAAAGGCATGATCAGACACTGGCCTGAAGGCCAGGCAGACATTGCCTCATCCGATACCAGATAGATTACAGTGACATGTGTTTTAATCTATCCACATACATCATGGCATGGTTTGTAGGCTCTGTGTTATCTTGATGAGAAAGCCCTGTGGTCTGTCCAGCTGCTGCATGTGTCTGGTGAGGTTCATGCAAAGAAGAGCATTATACTTTATTACAGTTCTAATGAGATTTGACTACAGTGCTTTCACGCAATCCTGAGATCTGAATGTGATGGCATAACTTATGATGTGCACCATACATTTGTACTGGAAAATCATTAAAGAGAAAAGTTAAAAAGTAATGAGACATATTGCAATTTCTGACTTTACAACATTTACAAAAGAATGCATTATGAAGTATTGAAATGATGATGCTATCCTCTGTATAACTTGGAAAGTCAAATATAAGTGACAAGTACAATTATCAGTTCAACAACACAAATGCAAGTATACTAAGCACTAATGTAGGTATGCACCCTGTGCATCAGACATAAAGCCTTTGTATCCCTAAAACCTAAAGAGAGAAAACAGGGATATGGCACAGTTATCACCACTTGCACATGGTGTTGTGGGGGGGGGGGGGCAGGAAGCCTAGTCTGACACAAAAGGTCAGTGAGTGTGTGTGTGTGTGTGTGTGTGTGTGTGTGTGTGTGTGTGTGTGTGTGTGTGTGTGTGTGTCTGTGTCTGTAGGGGTCCTCTATGTGAAAGTGGTGTGTGTGAGAGTCTACATGAACACAGTCATGCTCAGTGCTAACTCTACATCTTGGTATGCCGGACAGGTGTGAGCCATGCATGGTAGTGTTGCCAGCTCATCATTGTCATCCCTGATCATGAGAATTGGCTCTGCCAGGAGTTGCACTGGCACCTCCACACCCAAAGTCAGATGTATTGCTGCTACCTGAAAATGACTGATGTCTGCAGGATGTGCTCTCTTCACAGGAATGCCCAGGGCCATGACCTCATGGCCTGCCTTGTCTGGGTGTGGACAGCACACTCATTGATGGAGCAGTGGAAGTACTGTCACTATGGGAGCGTAATCAGGTATGGCCACATCAGCTATCAGCAGATGTTGTGGCTGGCCTGCGTCCATGAGGACACCGTTTCCCTGTCACCAGATGTTCCATCACAGACACTGCTTGTTCCAATGAGTCATTCATCTGATCCATTGTATCAGCAACATGGTGAAGGCAGTCACTCATGTCAGATATGCCATGTCTACAACCCTGAGCATTTGTCTGGAGCACCTTTCTGAACATGCCTGTGCCCCCATGATGGCCCTAAGCATATGTTGACCAACACAGGAAGAGCCACCTGCACCAGGTAGAGGAGGGACAGCAGGTCAACTCTCCTGCCTGGCACCCCATCTGCACTTTGGCTAAGGCCAGAGTCAACAGGCACTGAATGCTGCAGTAGCCACACTTCCCTGATCAATGTCCTCATCCTCCACATGTCCAATATCTGTGGACTCAGTGGACTGAGTAGGCGTAGGCCTACAGGCTGTGTTCCACGAAAATGAAGAGAGTGGCTGGATGTCAACCTCTGTGTCAAATTTAACCTCTGCATCCCTCGACTGTGTCTCAATTTGGCCACTATCATCATCAGTGTCTGCTGAGCACTAACATCAGGTGGCACAGGGCCCACACTCATACTGTCATAATTACCTGTGATTAAAAGGAAGAAATACAGCAATACATTAATACATGTACTACTAGGGTGCAATATATGCTAAACAACTAACAGTGCTGCCACTATTACAGACAGTACAGCAATGCACACAACAGGCCTAAAATGACAAACTATGATATTTCTTTAAATTGATCTGCAGTACAATTTATTTGCCTTACCATCTGCAGGAGGCATATCTTGCTGGATTTCTGACAGTCCTGCAAAAAGTTAAGCAAGAGGTAAAGGCACCATAATCACATTTAACAGTAAGACAGTGAGTAATACAAATTGTCTTCTATATCTGCATTAACACTACTTTCAACAAGAACATGGCTAACAGCTCCAAACTAAGCTAATACTGTAGCAATCTTCAATCCCCTCCAAAAAACACATGTGACACAAAAGTAACATTTATGTCAATTGTTTTATTATACAACAGTATTCAACTGGTCACATAACAAAGCTTATCTGGAAGTTCCTTTTGGGACTCAGAAAGAGTGGCACCCATGTCAAAGACATACTGTGGCCCACTCTGCTGTGAGCTCTAATGATGGTGGATATTCACTAGGAACTCCTCACTGGGGAAAGAGGTGGATCTGTAGCAGGCCCTCCCCTGGTTACCTTTGGTCTTGGGCAGCTGCTCACCACTGTTCAGTAGTAATCATGTCAGTGGCCCTGTAGCACACTTGTTCATAGATCATTTGTGGCCACTCACTGAATTGATGTTCGCAACAATGTGATGCCATAATTGTAGCCTGTGTGCCATATTGGTCCGGACCCCTTTCCAGTAGAAATGCCCCATGTTGGCAGACAGCAGCAACAGTAATGTTTTCTGCATCACTGAATGGCAAGAGTGGGGGTCTCTGCCTCACTGTCATTGTGTCCTAAAAGACAGCAGAATGATAACAGACATAAGATTAACATAACTACAAAGTAACTGTTTCCAGATAAAACGATAAAGATAGCCAGTCAGTATTATCCATTGGAAAAACATACCATCTACAGATGTGGAATACTAATAACAGGCAAGATATAAAACAAGGAGAGTACAAGAGCAGCACATTCTTATTTGTGCCATAGCAGTAACTCAACTGTGCTCCCCCAAAAAGAACAGTCCATTCTAGTTTGTGACATAACAATAACTCTTCTTTGATTCCCTATCCACAAAAGAACAGGCAAATGAACCATTTTGCTAATAAAGCATCTTTGAAATGCTAAAAGTGCTTTCAAAGGACCTGTCCCTGAAACATTTGTAAAACATAATTGCACAGCATCCTATTTTCATGTATTGTCTATCATGTTTACCTCTGAAATGACTGGACAAACAAGGCTATGCCATCAGTACACTTCTAACTAATGCATACAGATAAAAGTGTAAAACCTTTTGCTTCACATTATTCATAAATATATTCCAGGATATGTACTAAGTAGGTAACGACATGAGACCATATCTGCTGGAGTTCAATACTCTTTTTTAATGATACCTTGTGAAGAAATATGCTTCTGTGAAGTCCTGCAAACATAAACAAGTGTCCTCACCATCAGTTTGGCTAGCTACACATTGCTTTTATATAATGGAGTAGATTATTAATAGATTGCATCTGTCTTAGCTTGTGTTTCAGAGATGATAATTACAGGATAAGCAGCTGAATTGCATGCTAATCAACCAATCTGGTGGAGCTAACATTAGCTCACATTAAAAAGTATGGTGTTATCAAGTTGAACAAAAGGTTTTATTGTTACAGTAAAGGAATAGTCTATGTGGCCAAGTGCCAATGTTGTGATCATTTTTATGTAGGAAAAATGAAAAGGGCCCTCAAGGAAAGGCTATATCAGCATATATATGATATACAGTGGGGGATGGAAACTAATGCCTTGGCTAGACATGTCAATGATGATCCTTCACACAATTTTAAATTTGCAGCAATAGACCAAGTAGATTTGAAACAAAGGGTCCTTTTGACTTGGATTTAGAATACAAAGAATTGATGTGGCAGTTGAGATTAGATGCCATGAACCCCTTGGTTTAAATGAAACTATTTCTATTAGTAGTGTACTCAAATTAAAAACTCAGTTCTGTATTTGATGGTTACTGACAGCATTGACTATATGTATATGATGCAATTTGTAAGTGTTTTTTGATATATATACATTTTTATTCATGTGTGGGGATACACACATTTCTATTCCTTGTTCCTATTTTTATTTTCATTCATATTTTTAAAATTCTATTCTGTGATCCATATTTACACAGCAATAGCATTGTTGCCTCACAACAAGAGGTTCTCCTGTTCGATTCTGGGCTGGAGTGCCTTCTGTGTGGAGTCTGCATTTCCTCCCCACTGTCAAGTGGCCTCCGCAAGACATGTGTGAATGGGCATGCCTTCGCTGAAGGTTGGGCTTCGGGCTGCCAACTCGGCACCATAAAAATCGACTGCCAATCATTAGTGGACCGGAGTTCCCTGTGACGACCCCTAACCAGGAAAATCCAAAACGACAAACATTTACATTCAAACTCATATTTATATTTATATCTATACATATTCATTTATTATTACAATGTTTATGTTTTGGATTTGTTCAATGGTTGTTGTAAGATGATGATGTGCCAGGGTGGGTTAAGTTATTGAGTTTGTTAGATTTGGCTGTTTTGCAGGGTTTTTTGACAACAATTTAATTAATTTAATTGATGCAGTTATTTCTATGGCAATTGATTTTTAACATGTGACCTTTTACGTTGAGGTATTTCAAGGTTGTGAAGGTTGCATTTTGTATTCTGATGAAGTCCTGACATACCTCAGATGAAAGTACTTAACAATCTCAATAAACACTGCTTTCCGTTTATTATTTTTCAATAATCTTGTGGAGCTATTCAATAAGTTATAAAGCATCCATGTAGACTCCATGCTGGTTTTTCCTGTGGATTTCAAAAGTTGTAGAGTACAAACACAATGTTAGGAGCTGCTGCTACTTTAATCCATTTTTACATGCTAGAGGTTGTAGGCAACGCTGCTGCTGTTGTTGCCAATAGGCCTAAGCCGAGATGGAGAAGAGTTTTTATGCCACATTTAACTTATCACAACATACATGACATGGACCTTGTAGAGTGCTACAGGGCAGACGGGGACACACTACAGGACTTCTGTGACCTCTACCAGCCTCATCTCAGAATCAGTGTCTTTATCTCCCCAGTAATTGCCTGTATGCTGCTTGCATCACAGTCAGCCCTGAAATAACACTGGAAACTGCTGCATTTACAAGATAAGTCCTGAGCATATACTGTATTGTATAATAATATTATGCCATGTCTTTGTATTTAATCACCTGGTACAGTAAGCAAGTAAGAGGTGGGAGATTTGTACAGAAATTAACATAACATGTGACATCAGAGAGTTATTTGACTTGTATGTGTCCATTAGCAAGTAGTAGGCCTCAAGCATCAAAAAAATCACACATTCAGTCCTCTCCAAAGTAGTAATGATCACAGCATGCCCTCAGTTTAGCACTATTTGTTGTAATGGGAAATCATTACAGAGAGAAGTTAGAAGGTGATGAGACACATTGCAGTTACTGACTTCCCAACCATCACAAGATCAAACAGGCAGGATGCAAAACAAGGAGAGTAACAAGAGCAACATATCCTTGTTTGTGCCATAACAGTAGCTCAGCTTGGTTCCCCTCTCAAAAGACCAATGTACCCTTGCATGTGCCATAACAACAAGTCATATTTCACCCCCCCATTAAAAGCAGTCTATGTTTGTTTGTGCCATCCAGCCTGCCCTTCATTTGATGGCAACTGCATATAATAGTATTCAAAATTAATATCCTCACCCATTTTAAGATAAATTATATAGACTGGCTTACACACTGCATGTCTCTGAGTACTCATCAGATAACTGATGAATGACCAAGAAACACAAAAAGGTAAGACAAAGCTGTGTATTTACAAGCAATAATCATAACAGGTTGTGTGATCACTAAGGGCACTACATCCAAATAAATTAAATATAATACATGTACAAATAACAGTTTATGCCTTGATATCAGAGTACATTTAGTTGTACTTGGCTGTGTAAGGAATGGCTCCATTTCTTTGCTGCAAAGCTGTTTGTGTGGCAAAGATAGATAAGACACCCATCCTGTTTTCTGAAGGTGCATTGGAGTGAGAGTTGAAATCCAGACCTATGTAGACATATCTCATGTATACCAACATTTTCTACTGTATGGCTTATACTGATTTTCCTCATTTCAACTATTTCTCAGTTTTTTTTGGGGGGGGGTTGGGACACTGTTTGCATGATGCACCACTTAGCACAAATGGGTTTGGCTATGCTCATGTGGTTTGCACATAGGATGGCAGTGCACAAAGTGGACAAATGGACCACGCAGGTAGCAGATAGGACTCAGACAGCCACAAACATAAACTGGATGCATTCAATTAATACTATTGACCATCCCTCAAATGTATTGCCAGCCAGTGTGCACCCTTGAGTACTGTGTTTGTGTGACAGTAAGCAATTCGCAACATTTTCAAATGTTGGAAAACCAAATTGTTTTCACTCTCAGTAAGTGAGATACCTGCAATTGGCAGGAAAACATCATTCTACATTGGTCTTGATCTGTGATAGGCATGGCCGGTGTTCATGGAGAGTTTTTCAGATTCCATGCTCAAAGATGAGGTGTCCATGAGTCCAAAGTGTTTACTGGACTCCTAGTGAATAAAACACGGGGCCAGGCTATTGCAGAGGGCTATTGAGGCTCAGATTACAAGTCAGAGGTATGGAATAGTCTTGCCTGGGCTTTGACCAGTGCTACTAGTATTCGTCACATGGGTGAGCAATGTACAAATCACTACAAAGACCTCCAGATGAAGAAGAGGGATACAGTCTAACATTGAACTGAGGAGTGTAGGACTGGGGGCACCCCACAGATTTGTAAGTATCACTTATAGAGACTACTTGTAAGAGTTAAAAGCTGGATATAGTCAGAATTGTAGTCACAATGGGATTCTGTTCTGTTCTATTTTTTCCACAGCCATCATAGACTGAGAAATGAATGTGCAAACCCATGCCAAAAAAATCCATGCCATTCAAAATGAATCACACTTCCCAAATATATAGTACTGTTATGTTTTCATCAATATTGCGATGTAATGTCAGACCTGTAAAGCAGTGGCACCAATGGCTTGCTGTAAACTGTAATCAGTGTAATTGGAAAATGCACATATGCAATATATGCACACATCAAGGATTTCTTGCTGCAATCTGTAATATACTGTGCATATGTTATGAGCTGGGTAGTCAATTGTATCAATGCATTGTATATCACATATGACATTGATAAAGTTCTCCCTTGTTTTTCTCTCACCAGAGCCCATATTTTTTTTTTAATTTTTTTATTTTTATCCCACAGTACAGCGGGGTAGGCATGCCCCATGGGATCCAACTGCCCTAACTTCACTGGTTATAGCACCAAGGCCCAGCATGCCTGGGACACAACATGGCATCCCATCTGCTGCTCCTGCACTACTTGGCCCCTCAGCTAGTTCTGTCCCACAGGATAGGCCTATGGTGCCTTTTGGGTGCAGTGGCTGAGGTCGTGATTTTATAACCCATGATGAACTGCCAGGGCTGGTGCATAGAATTGTGCACCACACAGTTGGTTCATGGCTACACTGGATGGAGACAGTGCTCTCCATCATTGTATTGAATAACATGAGGAGAAACAGACATCAGACACTTCAGCCATCAGCGCAGTGAGGTGATGGTGATGACAGTCCAGTGGGTGATGACTCGATTTTCACTGTCACCCAGCTTGACGTCCATAGGTTTGTGATATCCGCACCTGCATCCCAACCATGGTATTCACCCACTTCTTGAATCCTTCACCATCCTTATGTCTTGTCTTGTATGTCCTGTCTGTCTGTGATTGCCTCCTCACCTACCCAACCTACCTGACCCAAACATACCTATGTCTTTTCATCAACATTCCTCTTTCTCTCACTCTCAAAAAAGGGCACCTGCCCCCCAAAAAAAATGTTGTCCCATACATAGCTCTCCATTCTGCACACATGTCATCTTGACACACTTGATTTGGTCCAACTGACTACATAACATGATTGTGTTGTGATCACCCATCTCTTTGGGGTTCGGCACTGCAAATTCAGTTTTTACTTTTGAAAAAATATATACTTATGGCTCCTTCCTACATCCCTCCAGCACATTCCTGCCCTCCTTTCACTTTATTCTTCCCCCTGATTGCCCCCCCATTTCACTACTTTGCTATCATTCCCATTTGTTTTCTTTAAAGCATAATTGTGCAATGGTGTACATCGCGCACTAATGCGTGGATACAGCAAAAAGCAGTTATAAATGTTTTATAAAGCTGTGTTGGAAACCAATACCATCTTTCCCAAAAATGTACATAATACTCCAGTGAGTGCATGAACACATGCTGCCACAGAGTCAGTTAATTAGCAGGTATATTTTAGAAACTCCATACCAACTTTCACACAGAATTTGGATTTACATGTAAAAGTATTTGAAACTGTTAAATATATACCTGGATTTGAACCCAGTACCCATCTGACATTATAAGGGTCTTAGTGGGCATGTTTGAGCCCAACAGGGATACCTGAGGAATGTATGGACTTCCTTTTTCTGTGGACAACAAAATATGTCTAGCTTTAAATATATTTGCTATGAGGACCTTCTCGAAACAGACTGGGGACACATCGTGGATCTCACAGTCTTCTGCTTCAAGGATACTGTAGCAGTTCCTGGGTGGACTCTTAGCACATGTGGCTTAGTATATCTATTTCCTGGTGCCACCTCAGGACCATTCCAGGACTTTGAGTGCCTTTTATGAGCTGGCACATTTCTCTGAAGTACTTGATACAATAGATTGCATCCATGCTGCGATTTGGGCTCCTCCTGGTCCACAAAGGGAACTATACCACAAAAAGGAGGGCTACCAGTCCATCAATTCCTAGGTAGTGAGTAACACATATATATGCACCTTCCCCCAGACCCTATGTCAGCTAAACAGAAAACTGTGTCAATGAAGCTAATTCACAGTAGTTCAGATCAAAGGAGTCATACGCATCTCCTATTGCTAGGCAGTTACGTATATGTCTGAGGAAGCCGTGGGAACACTGTGAAAGCACTTACGTTTTATTCTCTGTTCTTTGTCGAATAAATAGTATCTCTGTCAAAGCCATTGGTTGGACTTGCATCCCACTTCTTTGTTGTTAATACAATACAGTATGATTACAAGGGGATGAGTAACACACTTACCATGCACATTGGCTTCATTTCCATTGTTTGCTGACGTACAAGGCTCACCTAATAATAATGAATTGTGCTGTGTTTAATTACATCATTCTTTGTCCGCATTGAATGCTCTCTATATAACCATGTGTTACTAATTTTAATCCAACCTTTAAGAGCAGGTAAGTGTTGCTGCTGCTGCAGATATTGCTTAGATGGATCAGTGTCCGCACCACTGCTAATTATTCCTGTTGCACCATCTTCTGTATTACAGTCATCCCCATGGATAGGCAGAAGGTATTTGTTGTCTCATGTTAACTGAGTAAGATTTGGAGGCCACCCCTTAGTGGTAAGGAAATTATATTCTGTCAAGCCTTGCTTCTAGCATGGGTTACCATATCATTTGCCTTTTTCTTGCATTGGCATAGTGCTCGGTTTCTGCATCCAACTGCATTGATTTCAACAACTACTTGGCTCTAGACCTTGTTCCTCTCAGCTTGTCTGGGCCCCCTTTACCAAAGAGATGTTTCCTTTATGTTCTAAGTGCTTCCATGAGGACATGATTTTCCTCATGGCTGAAGTTATCCTTTCCGTGCTTTAATCCTTTACTCTCCATCAGTACTACATGAAAAAGAGACTACAGTCAGAAAGTGTGACAGTAATGTTTGGATGTAATTACCCTTTAAAGTATTTGCCAGCTATTTCTGCCACCTATAGTAGCTGTTACTTAACACAAACCAATAGGACTACCTAATATAAATCTCAATATTTTCAAGCCAAGATATAATATATGTCATTTAATCACTTTTGTTACCAAACATGCATCCTTATCCTATCCTCTGCCATTTTTATGTACTGCTAATTCTGCCTTTTTCCCTTACTGTCACTACCAAAACTTCAGATTCATCACAGATGCTTGCTCATGTCCTTAGCACAGCAAAATATCTGTAGTAAATTACTACATTTATACCCATGTTTGCACAATCAATAAATTACACTTCTGTAGTGATCATTTTCTGTAATCACTAATCAATTCTACTGCTGATGTCATAAAATGTAATTTCAAAATGATAGAACTTTAGCAGTTAGTCAATGCTATCATAACATGCACAGCATACATCTATGTTCATTGCAAATGAGCCTTAAATCAATATTGAAATAATTTGTGTTTCTTATAAAATAATAATAATTTAAAAAATGTTTCCTTACTTTAGTATGTCTGCTGTATCCTAATACATTTGCCACCTGTCTTGGCTACTTGCAAATTAGTATGGTGATGCAGCATGTTGCATGTTTTAAGGGAAAATAATGTGTGTGACTCATGCTACTATTATAGACATCACCATAAACTCTGTCATTACCATAAACTCTGTCATTACCACATTCTATTACCATAGACTCAATCATTGTCACAAACTCTATCATTACCACAAAAATCTATGTCCTACCATATTTGATGAAGTCATACAGTCAGCTAACCCAGTTCAGAAAATTAGAGGGCCATTTAGCCCCTCCTCGCTTGATATGTCATGTTTGGTGAGTCTGATTTTACAATATTGTACACAAGCTTCAAGCACTTCTCTTTTGCTTCTGTTTCATTTAATTCACAGAGAAAATGTCACAATTACACACATTTTAATGTTACAGGAAGCACCTGGTTCACTGTCATATACTTGTATGCTTCTCAATATTGAGCTAAACAGCTCAAAGAACATTACATAGAGCAGAACAGAACTACAACATCGAAACACAAAAACATAAAAAAATGTGTTTTATGCAGGGGGAGCAAGCCTCTTTGCACCCCCACCCTACTACTTATATATACCAACCCTGAGATCACACCACAGTGGAGAAAGGAGCTATACTCCAATCCCCACCATAACAAGATCCTGCATAATACCAGCCATATTCTGTTCAATGTAATATTCCTTGAGCATTTTAGCTTGATACTGTGACTTATGATCATGTGAGCATTCGCATGTATGACAAGGAGCCATGCACTCATATTACAAATATTACAAATTAAGCAAGAGTTCAAATATAACCTGCAAAGGTACCAGCATTCTGAAATAGGAGAAAATTTGCATCACATTTTAATAAACATTTCTACTCAGGCACCACATGAAATTTGACATCTGTTTGTTTTTGCTTTTGTTTCCTCAACATTGAGACAGAGGATGATCTCTCTGTATTTAAAGTTTAATGTATGTAATGTATGGTGCTTTCAGAGTAAGAGATATTTCATCAACAAGAAACAGTTTTGTGTATCTTTTAAGGGAAGTCATAGTTCCCAATC